>NW_023994589.1:65000-235000 GCF_015586225.1 Lucilia sericata | reverse complement strand
CAATTACTGCAGAACTTTTTTTTTGTCGAAGAAGGTTCGGTCAACACCCGATCTACAAAACCGCAATCAGACATATCTTGGCTAACATTTAGTAAAAATATCAGATATAGGAATTAAAACCCTCCAAGTTAGGGGGGAATAATTGTAAGTTTATGAAATTATAAGTTCCCCACTTAATATAACGAAACCTTGACTGCGGTTTACGATATCCATTTACATATACATATGTATATTGGTAATGTCAAGTTGCAGCTGCTTTGATCTTTGTAAGTCCGCGTTGCCTGATATTCAGTAACTACCGTTGATCCTCAAGAGGAGAAAATCGCTCACTTTTCAATTCGCTTTTTTTGATGAGATTATATGTGTACAGCAAGAGTCTGTAAATTAATGAACGTAATCAATCTAATCTTGATATACGGCGCTGATTTTAATGATTTCCTATGAGTGTATTAGTTCTGATCAGTCACAAGAGATTTATTGAGTATTTTCCCATGTGAGAGCTATGTCTCTGCTTCAAGCTCTTTTTTCCTGGTTCTAGCGGATCAAACACATCAGGTCACACCCAGTAAAATATTTTCAAATTTTGGTAATGAATATTGTAGGTAATGTAGTTATTTCACACATTACTTGGTAATGGGTGGTCTTTATTAATAAAATTATTTCATTTTTTGTATAGGATTTATAGCCTAGACATACTGGCTAGAATTAGTTAAGAGTTTTAAACCTAGTTTGTGTAAAAACTATTCCAAATAGCACGATAAAACAACTTGTTAATAGAGCATTGGCTAATAGAATAGACTAATAAATACAGAAAATAACTGTAAAGCCGGTTTTAAATCCGGCTAAAATAGTCGGGTAAGCACATTTGTAAGCAGTTATTTTTTGGTCATCGTCAAACAAAAATAAGTAGTTATTCACCCAAAAAGAAAGTACTTACACTTTGCTCCAATATTACTTGCCTACTTACCGGGTAAGTAAATATTTTGCTGGGCAGTGCCACCAATGAAACTAAGACCTGTCTTCCACCTGAGTAGTGTAGTTATCCTTGAAGATTTCAGTACGATATTTTTTTAGCAATTTAAACCTCCGCTTATAGGTTTTTTAATTTGGAATAACAAAATCCGAGTGCAACATTCATTTGCTCTGTAAATATGGGAATACATGTTGGAGCGTCCACAATGGAGAAGTCGAGCTGTACTTGGTGCTCTATAGTAATTAGATAACATCATTAGGATGATTAAGCACTGGTTTAAAGACTCTAAGTAATATGAGTATTTGATCTACAATACACAAGAATGTTTTTATAGCGATAAACATGAGTTTTCCAAAGATATTTTAGATAAAGCTTACCCTATTCAGAACGTAATACTGTCAATGAGGGAGCTATGGAAAGATAGTCGATATTCACGTAGACCTCAATAAGCTTAAC
Source organism: Lucilia sericata (assembly GCF_015586225.1). Lineage (NCBI taxonomy): Eukaryota > Metazoa > Arthropoda > Insecta > Diptera > Calliphoridae > Lucilia > Lucilia sericata. The sequence goes on along the minus strand of NW_023994589.1, from coordinate 233,571 downwards.
AAAGGATTACTATATGATTGGTTAGAGTCGACGGGACTCGGTTTTGACAGCAACGAACCACTCATCAGATACATGGTTATTCACATCATAATGAATACTAATGTAGTATTTGATCCAGTCTGTAGACTTGAGATATATCAGTAAGTTAAGACCTGACTAACTTACCAAGGTTCCATATAGTATTATTGCCAGGGAATCTATTTCTATTGACGTCTAGGGCATATAAGATTTTTATCGAATAGGGTTATTACATCTATTGTTAGCGTTTTGAAAAAATAATCCGAAAATACGACTTTTAATTATTTAAAATATATCTCCTCCTGGCTAACTGAACTTCCTGCTTATTCTCATGTTATTTTCTAAGCCCAGGGACCCAAACTAAGATGTTGTCTGATCAAATATTGACATATTAGACGAACATTGCCTGGCCAATAGGTATTTGGTAGTTTCGATGGAAATTGTAATATCTACACAAATATTGTCATTATCACAAATATTTCATCCTAAAAAACACCACAGTAATTTGGAGAACGATGAGAGAATCTTATCCCAAATTCGTCACAAAAACACCTCAGTTCATTTTTGAACTATCTGTATAGATTCCAGTTTTGAATTCGTTAACTATAGACCCAAGCACTCGTTCCAAAAAGGATTTATAACCCTAAACATTATATGAAAGTCCGTATAAGGTTTAAGTTTGGGGAGGTTTGTTGTCGTCCTGCCAGTATATATAACCAAAGAAGTGTGCTACACCATTATCCCTTATCCATTCAGTGATTCTTAATTGTAGTCGTAATTCCAGGGTGCACCAATGTTCGGAGTATATCCTCCCACTTGGCGAACTGCTATCCATAACGCCAACCTTAATACAGCCCTCATTATAAGAGTCTGTATTTGATTTGACTTTCTTCTTCTTATTTTTCTGTAGGGATTTTCTTTTAAAAGTTCGGTTTCTTTTTGAGTTTGATGGTTTTTTGAAATTGCCCTCATTTATAGCCTTACTATTGGAGGGAAGAATATCGTATTCTGCTTGTGGAGCGAAGTGTACCTTCAACCCTGTCGGGTCTGAAATTTTCGGCGTCATGAAATAACTCCCCACGAAATAACTCCCCAAAACAAAAATGAAATAAGTCCTCAAATTTGGGGATATATTTCATTAAGAAATAATTCCCCAATTTAAAAATGAAAAAAAGCCCCAACGAAATGAAATAACTTCCTAAATTAAAATGAAATAACATCCCATTTTTGGGGATTTATTTCATATGAAACAAATCCCCAATGTTCAAAATGAAATAAGTTCCCATTTAAAAATAACAAATTATGGAACAAATCGGTTTTAGTGATATTTCTAAAAAAAGTGGGTCTCTCATACTTTCGAGTGGGGCTTCAAAGTTTATTACATTTCAGTTTAATCGCTTAATAAAGATTCCCTTAATAGCAGGCCTGCGGCCGGGCGCAAGAATTTCCTACTCTATGGTATGTCCAACGACGGCTTCGCTTAATAAATATTTCCTAAATAGCCGGCCTACGGCCGGACGCAAGGATTTACCACTCTATAATATGACAAACACCGGCTTCGCTTAGTAAAGATTTCCTAAAAGCCGAACACTCTTGATACAGAGAGAGTGTATTCTTAGCGAAGCCGGTGTCTAATGTACCCCAGAGGATAAAACCCTTGCGCCCGGCCGAAGGCCGGCTATCAGCCATCTATTTTTTATTTCATGTGACAAAAGTAATGTAATGAAATTACTCCCCAAAAATATTTTTACGGATTTATTTCATTTTTGAATTTTGAGGAATTATTTCATAATGAAATAACTCCCCATTTAAAAAGTGAAATAATGCCCCAAAAAGCGAATTAAATCCCCAAATATCGTTGTTTTTGCTTTCTGAACAAATTTTTAGGGAGTTATTTCATTTTTGTTTTGGGGAGTTATTTCGTGGGGAGTTATTTCATGACGCCGAAATTTTCAACTCTTCTCGTGTGCGTTTCTCTAATTCTGATCAATCGAATTATCCCTAATCTGCTTTTCAACGAAGGCGTTTCCTAAGTTTTGAGCGGGATGGCTCATTATTTCAGAAAAAAACCCTCATTGAATCGCTTGTAGTGGTGCCATCACTCAAAAATGTTTATGGGGCGGGTTGGCCTGTCTTCACAAAGTCCGTATAAGGTGACATATTTCGAAGCTTAAAGTAGAAGTCTTAGAATCCTCATAAGTATATCCATATGTTCGTAATCCACAGCAGTTTTTGTAAAATTATCTATCGATAAAATAAGAATTGTCTTAGCCGAATATAACAATCTTATTTGTTTTCTATTTCCCTTTTCCTATATATAAGTATAAACATATTACTTATTTCTAGCTGTCTTCCTTAAAGTATGCTATACTTTAATAAACATTTTTTCTACCAAAGGTATGCAGGAGAATTTGTTTTTATTGAATTTTATAATTCATAATGGTTTTAAAAGCTTTAATTTTTTTTATTTTCCTATTACAAAAAGCTACAAAAAATATATTACAAATTTAATTTACTCGAAAGTACTTTAGTGAATTTTTTGTGTACTTTTATCTTATTGCTGTTGTTGTCATACATACATACATACATACATACATACATACATACATACATACATACATACATACATACATACATACATACATACATACATACATACATACATACATACATACATACATACATAAATGAAATATGAACATGAAAATGTTTGTAACATTAACGCATTTGAGGGATTAACAAAAAACATCTAGAACACTTGTATTCAACTCATTTCTAAACTCATATATGAACATTTTAACTTTATAAGTTTTTTTTTTGTGTCATGAACTGAATTTGTACTACGAAGAAAAAAACACCACTTAAATAAAAAGTCTTATATAGGAAAAAAAAGTATGCATGTAAATTGAATTCAAATTCAATTTGAACTTTTCAATTTAGTCTTGTATTTTTTTTTCTACTGCTCATGGTAACAATTCTATGCCGTATGTTGAGGAATAAAGGAAAAAGTTAGTGAAATATAAAAAAATATAATAAAAATTAAATTAAGTTTATAAAAATATATATTGTATGTACTTTTATGAAAAAATTATTACTTTTCGTTAAAAGAACGATTTTATGCACTTTTAAACAATTTATTATATTTTAAAATTACTTATACTGGAAAAAAAAGCAATAAAACTAAATAAAAACTATGGCGGTACACTAATTGTATCCTGTGTTTAGTTAGTCACTAAAGTTGTAACTTTTAACATTTGTATATTTGTTCCAAAATGAACAGGGATCAAAGTAAATATATTCTTTGCTAATACAACTATTAGCGTAGGATATAAAAAGGACCAAGTTCTTACCTTTACACACTCTCTCTCAAGCTCTTAAGTTCAACTTATATTTGCTCATTACGAATTTATCTCATAAACCGGATATGCAACACATACATTCGACTCGAACTACATACACACATACGTACGTAAATAAAACACCCTCATTTTGTTATTAAATATTATTTATTATCCTTTTGTCGTTTATTGCCTCTGGCATAATATGACGCCTTGATGACGAATTATATTTACTTTCAAAACGTTTGTGTCAAGTGTCATTTGCAACACCCTCTCTGATGGATGAAAAAAAACAAAACTTCTATACAATTTCATAATAAATTCAAATATAAAATGTTGATGTTTGGTTGTATTCGTATTACAATTTGTGAGTAGTACATTTGGTTACAACAACTAAGTTAATTCTCATAAGGATATTTATTTTGTTGTAGTTGTTGTTACTTTTCATTTTAATTTTAAAATGTTTTGTTTTTGTCCCGTACCAAGATATGAACTTCAAAAAATATGATATTTGAATATTTAAATAACACACAAACATAAAAAACGTACCAAAAACATTTGTGGCCTTTTAGGCTGGCTGTATGTCTGTGTGTGTGTTTGTGTGTTTTAAGAAATAAGAATTAGATTAAAATTAGCCTACAAGGCATATTTGATAATTTCATACAAACACTCGTTCATATAAATGGAAAATTTTACACAAGTTGTCATCAACCATAAATGAAAACAATTACAAAATTTTCAATTTTAATATTTAAACACTTGAATGAATGTGGAAAAAGCAATGAACATTTTGAACATTTATTAATAATAACATTTAAATGTTTTTTTCTTCTTTTAGCATCTTGAAGTTGACATTAAATTTTAAAATCTGTTTATAATGTTAAGGAGTTTTAAAGAAAAAGTCATAAAAAATACAAAATTTTAAAAATAAAACCTTAAGCATATCTTAAGGATTAACAAACAAAACAATAAAATAGTAGAATTAAAGGATTAGCTTTGTAATCCTAAGACAAAAGAAAAACGTTTGTCGAATATATGTAGGCCGCCATTTCTAAAGTTAGTACAAATCCTCTTGCCCTTGAAATTACCCCTATCATACCCATAACACTGAGCAGTGGGTCCTGAGTTAAGAACTTTTATGAAATTGTTTGGTTCACCATTGAAGGTTAAGTTCCCGTATAAATATCAAGTTCCTATAGGACTAAAGTCGGTGAGAGATTGAATATATTATTTGGTGGGAATGCAGATATCCCTTGCTTTTGCTCTATCTCTCATAGTTTCAGAAAAACGGACTTTTATGTTTTCATTTCAAAATCCGGTTTTTGGCGGGGCATAAGTGTGATCACAGATTTTGCTGTTTTTGCTCTATCTTTTATAGTTTTAAAGTGGGTGGGACAGAAAAGTGATAACAGATTTCTTTTGTTTTAGCTCTATCTCTTATAGTTTCCAAGAAAAACGGAGTTTTATGGTTTCACTAAAAAAATCGGTTTTTTGGTGTCAAAGAAAAGTGATCACAGATTTCACTTGTTTTAGCTCTATCTCTTATAGTTTCCAAGAAAAACGGACTTTTATGTTTTCACTCAAATATCGGTTTTTGGTGGGAAAGAAAAGTGATCACAGATTTCACTTGTTTTAGCTCTGTCTCTTATAGTTTCCAAGAAAAACGGATTTTTATGTTTACACTCAAAAAATCGGTTTTTGTTGGCAAAGATAAGTGATCACAGATTTCATTTGTTTTAGCTCTATCTCTTATAGTTTCCAAGAAAAACGGACTTTTATGTTTTCACTCAATAAATCGGTTTTTCTCTTATAGTTTCCAAGAAAAACGGACTTTTATGTTTTCAATCAAAAAGTCGGTTTTTGGTGCGGAAAAAAGTGATCACAGATTTCACTTGTTTTAGCTCTATCTCTTATAGTTTCCAAGAAAAACGGACTTTTATGTTTCACGTAAAAAGTCGGTTTTTGGTGGGAAAGAAAAGTGATCACATATTTCACTTGTTTTAGGTCTATCTCTTATAGTTTCCAAGAAAAACGGACTTTTATGTTTTCACTCAAAAAATCGTTTTTTGGTAGGAAAGAAACGTGATCACAGATTTCACTTGTTTTAGCTCTATCTCTTATAGTTTTCAAGAAAAACGGACCTTTATGTTTTCAGCCAAGTAATCTTTTGGTGGCAAAGAAGTCTGATCACAGATTTCGCTTGTTTTTTATGTTTTCACTAAAAAAGTCGGTTTTTGGTGGGAAAGAAAAGTGATCACAGATTTGACTTGTTTTGGCTCTACCTCTTATAGTTTCCAAGAAAAACGGACTTTTAAGTTTTCACTCAAAAAGTCGGTTTTTGGTGAGAAAGAAAAGTGATCACAGATTTCACTTGTTTAAGCTCTATCTCTTATAGTTTCCAAGAAAAACGGACTTTTATGTTTTCACTCAAAAAATCGTTTTTTGGTGGGAAAGAAAAGTGATCACAGATTTCACTTGTTTTAGCTCTATCTCTTATAGTTTTTAAGAAAAACGGACCTTTATGTTTTCAGCCAAGTAATCTTTTGGTGGCAAAGAAGTCTGATCACAGATTTCGCTTGTTTTTTATGTTTTCACTAAAAAAGTCGGTTTTTAGTGGGAAAGAAAAGTGATCATAGATTTCACTTGTTTTAGCTCTATCTCCTATAGTTTCCAAGAAAAACGAACTTTTATGTTTTCACTCAAAAAATCGGGTTTTCTCTTATAGTTTCCAAGAAAAACGGGTTTTTATGTTTTCACTCAAAAAGAAAAACGGACTTTTATGTTTTCACTCAAAAAGTCGGTTTTTGGTTTTTGGATCACAGATTTCACTTGTTTTAGCTCTATCTCTTATAGTTTCCAAGAAAAACGGACTTTTATGTTTTCACTCAAAAAATCGGTTTTTCTCTTATAGTTTCCAAGAAAAACGGACTTTTATGTTTTCGTGTAAAAAGTCGGTTTTTGGTGGGAAAGAAAAGTGATCACAGAGTTCGCTTGTTTTAGCTCTATCTCTTATAGTTTCCAAGAAAAACGGAATTTTTTGTTTGCACTCAATAAATCGGTTTTTGTTGGCAAAGAAAAGTGATCACAGATTTCACTTGTTTTAGCTCTATCTCTTATAGTTTCCAAGAAAACGGACTTTTATGTTTTCACTCAATAAATCGGTTTTTCTCTTATAGTTTCCAAGAAAAACGGACTTTTATGTTTTCACTCCAAAAGTCGGTTTTTGGTGCGAAAGAAAAGTGATCACAGATTTCGCTTCTTTTACCTATATCTCTTATAGTTTCCAAAAAAAACGGACTTTTATGTTTTCAGTCAAATAATCGGTTTTTGTTGGCAATGAAAAGAGATCATAGATTTCGCTTGTTTTAGCTCTATCTCTTACAGTTTCCAAGAAAAACGAACTTTTATGTTTTCACTCAAAAAGTCGGTTTTTGGTGGGAAAGAAAAGTGATCACAGATTTCGCTTCTTTTACCTATATCTCTTATAGTTTCCAAAAAAAACGGACTTATATGTTTTCACTCAAAAAGTAGGTTTTTGGTGGGGAAAAAAAGTGATCACAGATTTCACTTGTTTTAGCTCTATCTTTTATAGTTTCCAAGAAAAACGAACTTTTATGTTTTTACTCAATAAATCGGGTTTTCTCTTATAGTTTCCAAGAAAAACGGACTTTTATGTTTTCACTCGAAAAGTCGGTTTTTTGTGGGGAAAAAAAGTGATCACAGATTTCACTTGTTTTAGCTCTATCTTATGTTTTCACTTTTATGTTTTCACTCAATAAATCGGGTTTTCTCTTATAGTTTCCAAGAAAAACGGACTTTTATGTTTTCACTCAAAAAGTCGGTTTTTGGTGGGAAAGAAAAGTGATCACAGATTTCACTTGTTTTAGCTCTATCTCTTATAGTTTCCAAGAAAAACGGACCTTTATGTTTCACGTAAAATGTCGGTTTTTGGTGGGAAAGAAAAGTAATCACAGATTTCACTTGTTTTATCTCTATCTCTTATAGTTTCCAAGAAAAACGGACTTTTATGTTTTCACTCAATAAATCGGTTTTTCTCTTATAGTTTCCAAGAAAAATGACTTTTATGTTTTCACTCAAGAAGTCGGCAAAGAAAAGTGATCACAGTCGGCAAAGAAAAGTGATCACATAAAAGTTCGAAAAACGAACTTTTATGTTTTCACTCAAAAAATCGGTTTTTCTCTTATAGTTTCCAAGAAAAACGGACCTTTATGTTTTCACTCAAAAAGTCGGTTTTTGGTGGAAAAAAAAGTGATCACAGATTTCACTTGTTTTAGCTCTATCTCTTATAGTTTCCAAGAAAAACAGACTTTTATGTTTTCACTCAAAAAATCGGTTTTTGTTGGCAAAGATAAGTGATCACAGATTTCGCTTGTTTTAGCTCTATCTCTTATAGTTTCCAAGAATAACGGACTTTTATGTTTTCACTCAATAAATCGGTTTTTCTCTTATAGTTTCCAAGAAAAACGGACTTTCATGTTTTCACTCAATAAATCGGTTTTTCTCTTATAGTTTCCAAGAAAAACGGACTTTTATGTTTTCACTTAAAAAGTAGGTTTTTGGTGGGGAAAAAAAGTGATCACAGATTTCGCTTGTTTTAGCTCTATCTCTTATAGTTTCCAAGAAAAACGGACTTTTATGTTTTCACTCAATAAATCGGTTTTTCTCTTATAGTTTCCAAGAAAAACGGACTTTTATGTTTTCACTCGAAAAGTCGGTTTTTGGTGGGAAAAAAAAGTGATCACAGATTTCACTTGTGTTAGCTCTATCTCTTATAGTTTCCAAGAAAAACGGACTTTTATGTTTTCGCTCAAAAAGTAGGTTTTTGGTGGGAAAAAAGTGATCACAGATTTCACTTGTTTTCGCTCTATCTCTTATAGTTTCCAAGAAAAACGAACTTTTGTTTTCACTCAAAAAATCGGTTTTTCTCTTATAGTTTCCAAGAAAAACGGACTTTTATGTTTTCACTCAAAAAATCGGTTTTTGTTGGCAAAGATAAGTGATCACAGATTTCGCTTGTTTTAGCTCTATCTCTTATAGTTTCCAAGAATAACGGACTTTTATGTTTTCACTCAATAAATCGGTTTTTCTCTTATAGTTTCCAAGAAAAACGGACTTTTATGTTTTAACGTAATAAGACGGTTTTTGGTGGGAAAGAAAAGTGATCACAGATTTCACTTGTTTTAGCTCTATCTCTTATAGTTTCCAAGAAAAACGGACCTTTATGTTTTCACATAAAAAGTCGGTTTTTGGTGGGAAAGAAAAGTGATCACATATTTCACTTGTTTTAGCTCTATCTCTTATAGTTTCATAGAAAAAGGGACTTTTATGTTTTCACTCAAAAAGTCGGTTTTTGGTGGGAAAGAAAAGTGATCACAGATTTCACTTGTTTTAGCTCTATCTCTTATAGTTTCCAAGAAAAACGGACCTTTATGTTTTCACGTAAAAAGTCGGTTTTTGGTGAGAAAGAAAAGTGATCACCGATTTCATTTGTTTAAGCTCTATCTCTTATAGTTTCCAAGAAAAACGGACTTTTATGTTTTCACTGAATAAATCGGTTTTTCTCTTATAGTTTCCAAGAAAAACGGACTTTTATGTTTTCACTGAATAAATCGGTTTTTCTCTTATAGTTTCCAAGAAAAACGGACTTTTATGTTTTCACTCGAAAAGTCGGTTTTTTGTGGGGAAAAAAAGTGATCACAGATTTCACTTGTTTTAGCTCTATCTCTTATAGTTTCCAAGAAAAACGGACTTTTATGTTTTCACTCAATACTTCGGTTTTTGGTGGGAAAGAAAAGTGATCACAGATTTCATTTGTTTTAGCTCTATCTCTTATAGTTTCCAAGAAAAACGGACCTTTATGTTTTCACGTAAAAAGTCGGTTTTTGGTGGGAAAGAAAAGTGATCACAGATTTCACTTGTTTTAGCTCTATCTCTTATAGTTTCCAAGAAAAACGGACTTTTACGTTTTCACTCAAAAAATCGGTTTTTGTTGGCAAAGATAAGTGATCACCGATTTCGCTTGTTTTAGCTCTATCTCTTATAGTTTCCAAGAAAAACGGACTTTTATGTTTTCACTCAATAAATCGGTTTTTGGTGGGAAAGAAAAGTAAAATAAATCGGTTTTTCTCTTACAGTTTCCAAGAAAAACGGACTTTTATGTTTTCACTCAAAAAGTCGGTTTTTGTTGGCAAAGATAAGTGATCACAGATTTCACTTGTTTTAGCTCTATCTCTTATAGTTTCCAAGAAAAACGGACTTTTATGTTTTCACTCAATAAATCGGGGTTTCTCTTATAGTTTCCAAGAAAAACGGACTTTTATGTTTTCACTCGAAAAGTCGGTTTTTTGTGGGGAAAGAAGTGATCACAGATTTCACTTGTTTTAGCTCTATCTCTTATAGTTTCCAAGAAAAACGGAATTTTACGTTTTCACTCAAAAAATCGGTTTTTGTTGGCAAAGATAAGTGATCACAGATTTCGCTTGTTTTAGCTCTATCTCTTATAGTTTCCAAGAAAAACGGACTTTTATGTTTTCATGTAAAAAGTCGGTTTTTGGTGTGAAAGAAAAGTGATCACAGATTTCACTTGATTTAGCTCTATCTCTTATAGTTTCCAAGAAAAACGGATCTTTATGTTTTCACGTAAAAAGTCGGTTTTTGGTGAGAAAGAAAAGTGATCACCGATTTCATTTGTTTAAGCTCTATCTCTTATAGTTTCCAAGAAAAACGGACTTTTATGTTTTCACTGAATAAATCGGTTTTTCTCTTATAGTTTCCAAGAAAAACGGACTTTTATGTTTTCACTCGAAAAGTCGGTTTTTTGTGGGGAAAAAAAAGTGATCACAGATTTCACTTGTTGTAGCTCTATCTCTTATAGTTTCCAAGAAAAACGGACTTTTATGTTTTCACTCAAAACTTCGGTTTTTGGTGGGAAAGAAAAGTGATCACAGATTTCATTTGTTTTAGCTCTATCTCTTATAGTTTCCAAGAAAAACGGACCTTTATGTTTTCACGTAAAAAGTCGGTTTTTGTTGGCAAAGATAAGTGATCACAGATTTCGCTTGTTTTAGCTCTATCTCTTATAGTTTCCAAGAAAAACAGACTTTTACGTTTTCACTCAAAAAATCGGTTTTTGTTGGCAAAGATAAGTGATCACAGATTTCGCTTGTTTTAGCTCTATCTCTTATAGTTTCCAAGAAAAACGGACTTTTATGTTTTCAATCAAAACTTCGGTTTTTGGTGGGAAAGAAAAGTGATCACAGATTTCGCTTGTTTTAGCTCTATCTCTTATAGTTTCCAAGAAAAATGGACTTTTATGTTTTCACTCAATAAATCGGTTTTTCTCTTATAGTTTCAAGAAAAACGGACTTTTATGTTTTCACTCAAAAAATCGGTTTTTGTTGGCAAAGATAAGTGATCACAGATTTCGCTTGTTTTAGCTCTATCTCTTATAGTTTCCAAGAAAAACGGACTTTTATGTTTTCACGTAAAAAGTCGGTTTTTGGTGTGAAAGAAAAGTGATCACAGATTTCACTTGATTTAGCTCTATCTCTTATAGTTTCCAAGAAAAACGGATCTTTATGTTTTCACGTAAAAAGTCGGTTTTTGGTGAGAAAGAAAAGTGATCACCGATTTCATTTGTTTAAGCTCTATCTCTTATAGTTTCCAAGAAAAACGGACTTTTATGTTTTCACTGAATAAATCGGTTTTTCTCTTATAGTTTCCAAGAAAAACGGACTTTTATGTTTTCACTCGAAAAGTCGGTTTTTTGTGGGGAAAAAAAGTGATCACAGATTTCACTTGTTGTAGCTCTATCTCTTATAGTTTCCAAGAAAAACGGACTTTTATGTTTTCACTCAAAACTTCGGTTTTTGGTGGGAAAGAAAAGTGATCACAGATTTCATTTGTTTTAGCTCTATCTCTTATAGTTTCCAAGAAAAACGGACCTTTATGTTTTCACGTAAAAAGTCGGTTTTTGTTGGCAAAGATAAGTGATCACAGATTTCGCTTGTTTTAGCTCTATCTCTTATAGTTTCCAAGAAAAACAGACTTTTACGTTTTCACTCAAAAAATCGGTTTTTGTTGGCAAAGATAAGTGATCACAGATTTCGCTTGTTTTAGCTCTATCTCTTATAGTTTCCAAGAAAAACGGACTTTTATGTTTTCAATCAAAACTTCGGTTTTTGGTGGGAAAGAAAAGTGATCACAGATTTCGCTTGTTTTAGCTCTATCTCTTATAGTTTCCAAGAAAAATGGACTTTTATGTTTTCACTCAATAAATCGGTTTTTCTCTTATAGTTTCAAGAAAAACGGACTTTTATGTTTTCACTCAAAAAATCGGTTTTTGTTGGCAAAGAAAAGTGATTACAGATTTCACTTGTTTAAGCTCTATCTCTTATAGTTTCCATGAAAAACGGACTTTTATGTTTTCACTAAAAAAATCGGTTTTTGTTGGCAAAGAAAAGTGATCACAGATTTCGCTTGTTTTAGCTCTATCTCTTATAGTTTCCAAGAAAAACGGACTTTTATGTTTTCACTCAATAAATCGGTTTTTCTCTTATAGTTTCCAAGAAAAACGGAATTTTTTGTTTGCACTCAATAAATCGGTTTTTGTTGGCAAAGAAAAGTGATCACAGATTTCACTTGTTTTAGCTCTATCTCTTATAGTTTCCAAGAAAAACGGACTTTTATGTTTTCACATAAAAAGTCGGTTTTTGGTGTGAAAGAAAAGTGATCACAAATTTCACTTGATTTAGCTCTATCTCTTATAGTTTCCAAGAAAAACGGACTTTTATGTTTTCACTGAATAAATCGGTTTTTCTCTTATAGTTTCCAAGAAAAACGGACTTTTATGTTTTCACTCAATAAATCGGGTTTTCTCTTATAGTTTCCAAGAAAAACGGACTTTTATGTTTTCACTCGAAAAGTCGGTTTTTTGTGGGGAAAAAAGTGATCACAGATTTCACTTGTTTTAGCTCTATCTCTTATAGTTTCCAAGAAAAACGGACTTTTATGTTTTCACTCACTCGGTTTTTGGTGGGGAAAAAAAGTGATCACAAATTTCACTTGTTTTAGCTCTATCTCTTATAGTTTCCAAGAAAAACGGACTTTTATGTTTTCACTCAAAACTTCGGTTTTTGGTGGGAAAGAAAAGTGATCACAGATTTCATTTGTTTTAGCTCTATCTCTTATAGTTTCCAAGAAAAACGGACCTTTATGTTTTCACGTAAAAAGTCGGTTTTTGGTGGGAAAGAAAAGTGATCACAGATTTCACTTGTTTTAGCTCTATCTCTTATAGTTTCCAAGAAAAACGGACTTTTACGTTTTCACTCAAAAAATCGGTTTTTGTTGGCAAAGATAAGTGATCACAGATTTCGCTTGTTTTAGCTCTATCTCTTATAGTTTCCAAGAAAAACGGACTTTTATGTTTTCACGTAGGTTAGGTTAGGTATCGAGGGCAGCTGCTTCATGAGCAGCTCACTTGGGTCCATTTAAGGTTGGTCCCGTTGTGTTACCCTAGTGGTCACAGGAGTTTGTTATAATTTCACTCCCTGCTTCCAGATCTAAACCAACCGGTTTCATTTATGTAGCATAGGATATTCTTCAAGCCTATCCCTGAAAGCTCCTCCATACCAGCCAGAAAGGGAGCTCCAAAGTGATTCTCCCTACTCTCGGTAAACGTGGGGCAAAAGCAAAGAAGATGTGATATCGTTTCATCTTCTTCCTCATTATGACAACTTCTGCAGTAGTCATTATATCCAAGACCCAGTCTCCTGGCGTGAGTGCCAATGGCACAGTGTCCTGTGATTACTGATACAAGAGTCCGTATCTGCTCCCTTCGGAAGCTCATAAGTAGTCTTGATCTGCTGGCATCATATAGGGGCCAAATGGACCTCGAGACTTGACAGGTGGTTTCATTGAACCACCTGATTTGGGCTTTCCCATATAGTTCATTAAGAACAAGTGCCTTACAGTTTGTAAGGGAAATACCAGTAAAGGCGTCTATTTCCTCCTCAGCCATCATTGTGCCTTTCCTGGCTAGCTCGTTAGCTATACAGTTACCCTGACATTTATCATGGCCAGGGACCCATATTAGCGTTATCCTAGAATTTCTCGCTATCTCATTTAGAGATATCCGGCATTCTCTGATTAACCTAGATGTCGTAAAGACACCCGCTATATTCTTGATAGCAGCTTTACTGTCAGTATATATACATATATCCCCCGATATGTGATAATACCTTAGCCAATTTGCTGCTCTTTTAATAGCAGATATCTCTGCCTGAAGAACACTACAGTAATTGGGCAGTCGAAAGGATGATCTAATACCAAATCCTTCAATAAAGAAACCACCACCCACTTTACCACTCCTTTTGGAGCCATCAGTGTAGACTCTCGTTACACCTGGAGGGGGGTGAGTTTCTAGTTCAAGGTTCCTATGTGGAATCCTGAAGCAGAAGCGATTATCGAAGTTGGGCTTCGTAATGCAATAGTCAACATTCAAATGTAATAATTCGAAATGTTTTATAATTCTAGAATGCCCGTAGTCTCTGCACTCAGACCATGAGCCGCAGGCATTTAATCTGATCGCAGAGTTAAGGGCGAGTTGAAAGGCCATTAAGTCAGCTGGTAACCAATTCAGCATGGTTAACAGTGCCTTGGTTGGCGTTGTCTTCATTGCTCCCGTAATAAGGATTGCAATGTTTCTCATAGTGCGCTCGATGGTTGCACAGTTTGTAGCATGCTCCATGGCCTGCCACCATACTATAACCCCATAAAATAGTATGGGCTTTACTACTGCCTTGAAGATCCAGTTAATACCTTTCGGGTTGATGCCCCAGTTTGTACCAACTGCCTTCTTGCATGTATAGATAGCCACATTGGCCTTGTTAACCCGGTTCTGAATATTCAGATTCCAGGATAGCTTACAATCTAAGATTACGCCAAGATACTTTGCGTGATCCGAGATTTTTAATCTAATTCCATTCAGTATAGCTTACAATCTAAGATTACGCCAAGATACTTTGCGTGATCCGAGATTTTTAATCTAATTCCATTCAGCTTTGGCGGTATAAAGTTATCAATTTTATACCTCCTAGTGAAAAGGACTAGTTCAGTTTTCAGTGGGTTAACACTGAGTCCACAAGAAACACTCCATTTACTCAATAAGTTAAGAGCAGTTTCCATACAACGAGATATTGTATCGGGGAATTTACCCGATATCAACACTGCCACATCGTCGGCATAAGCGACAGTCGTAATTCTTCTGCTATCCATTTCAGACAGTAGAGTATTCATAGCCACGTTCCACAGTAAGGGAGACAAAACTCCCCCCTGGGGAGTGCCACGATTGGCAAGTCGCGAGACGCAGACTCCCCCCATTGTGGCACTAATGACCCTATTGCTCAATAGCTTCCCAATGAGCAACTGAGTCTGGGAGTCAACACCCAGTCCTCCTAGCGCAGTTAGGATGGCACTGGGTTCAACATTATTAAAGGCACCTTCGATGTCAAGAAAGGCGACAAGAGAGTACTCCTTATACAGTAACGAACGTTCAATATGTCCAACTAGTGAATGAAGAGCTGTTTCAACAGATTTACCTTTAGTGTATGCATGCTGTGATTTAGAGATTCGTTCCGGTGGGATGGTCATTCTCAAATGGACATCAATAACCCGTTCTAGGGTCTTGAGCACAAAGGACGCTAGACTAATTGGTCTAAAGTCCTTAGGTTTGGTATGTGATGCTTTCCCTCCTTTGGGAATGAAAACAACGTTATACCTCATCCACGTACTAGGAATATACAGCGTAGTTAGACATGCCTTGTAAATTAAAAGCAGCCATGGTATCACAAGATCTTCATTTTTCTGAAGGTCTGCTGGAATAATACCGTCAGGACCCGGTGATTTATATGGATCAAAACTGTTAAGAGCCCAACAAATTCTCTCTTATTGATGATAACAGAGCTGGGATTTGTCGTGCTGTGATCCAGGGTAGTCCTTATTCCATTATCTTCAATGGGCTGACATCCCGGAAAGTGAGTATCCAACAGGACTTCAAGAGATTCCCTGCTAGACGTAGTCCAACTACCACAGGGTTTTTGAATGTAGCTCGGTACAGCCTGTGTAGTTGACAGAATCTTACGAAGTCGATTGGTTTCAGAGGATCCTTCAACATTAGAGCAGAAGTCCCTCCATGCCTTCCTCTTCGCGCTCCTGATCATATTCTTAAAGTGGTTCACAGAGGACTTATAGGGAGACCAGTTATTTGATCTCTTGGCCTCATTGAACAGCTTACGACACTCTTTTCTAGCGCGCGCAATGTCAGGATTCCACCACGGAGGCTTTGATTTTCCTCTCTTGGCGGAAGGTTTACAGGCAATATTAGTAGCCGAGCGGAAAGCTTCTGTTAGTTCTGCAACGGCCGTATCAATATCCTCCGTACTCTCAATAGTAGGGGGAGACATAAGAGAAATGGAAAGCATACCATTCTGAACCTCCCAATTCGTTTTCCTTCTGTTAAGAATACTAGTAGTATTCACTTTTATAGTACCAACTGTAAAATCAATATACCGATGGTCCGATAGAGAACAGTCATTAGAAACAGTCCAGTTTGTTATACACCTGCGATGCTCAGCACTCACAAGCGTTATATCTAGTACCTCTCTTCTGTTAGATACAATAAAGGTGGATTCTGAACCCCTATTTACTACTTCTAAATTTCTACTGAGAATGAAATTGAAAAGTTGCTCACCTCTAGTGTTGGTGTCACTACTACCCCAGATGTTGTGGTGCGAGTTGGCGTCAGCACATATGATAATGGGGATGTTGTGCTGATTCGCCTTATCTACCAAACTACGGACACAATTATTGGGTGAGCTATCTCCGTGGTCGTGGGCCATGTAGCTTGAAATAAGCCATGTCGTTACACCGTCATGCTCTAGTGCCACTGCAACAGTATCTACATCACTAAAATCAGATAGAATGAAGATATGCAAGGAGTTTTTAGCCAGTATACAGGATCGTACTTTACCTGAGTTCTTAACATATAAGAGTTTATAGCCCTTAAGGTGTAGTCCGCAAACCCGATCCTGATGGATCCATGGTTCTTGGACCATTACTAGCTCCTCCCCACTTTGTGCCACTCGGAGGAGCAGTGCAGCGGAAGCTGCTTTAGAGTGGTGAAGATTGATTTGAGTCAATCTCACCATCCTTTTCTACAACTGTGACGTTGACGACTTCCTGAGATAATTCCAGGGGTTCGTCATCGTCAACCACCTCATCCTTCTGAGTAAAGAGGGAGCCCATCATGTCAGAGATCGATCGAGCATCCTCTTTATCAGAAGGATCGGTGGCTTGGTTGCCTTCCGTGCTTTCTACCGACTGCACGGCATCTACATCCACTGCTTCCACCTTCGGAGAGGGATCGCCTTTGGAGTCACTGCGATAGACTCGAAGGAAAATCGTACCAAATCCATAGTAGACCTTCCCTTTTGTCTCTCTCAGTGGCTCCAAAGATTCCTTGTTAAGGATCACGATCACGTGTCTTGAAGGTCCATCAGCCACTGAAACCCTAACCACCTTCCAGTCTTTGGTTGGAAGTTGAGGGTTGCAGCACTGGAGAATCTCCAAGATCTCTTCGGGGGTGGAGTGTTCAGATGGTATTTTGGCAATAGATCTGGGCCTGCGTGGTATCTCCTCAGGAGTCACCACTTCAAGCTTCGATCCAGCCCATACCTCACCCAGCAATGCAACAGCAGACTTGAGCAGCAACGCTGAGCGTTCGTCTGCACAAGTCATGAGTTTCACGTGACCCTGGAACCATCCAGCATCATCGCATTGGGGAGGAGTGCCTGGGTTCTCTCTGAGAACTTTCCAGAACACTCCCATAAGTTTTTGCTTCACCATATCCCAATTAGATTGGGATATGGATCCGTCAACATCACTTCTGTCGATGACGGCCCGAACGAGGCTGTCTTTGGCAACCTCACTAAAAGAGCGCGTCATCGACTTCTGCGATTGTTTGGGACGTTTTGTCCCGGATTGCTGGCTTGTAGCCATGGCCTCCTCCTCTGAACGTTGCCGTTTAGGCGCCGCTTCAGCTTTCACTTCAGCGGGAGGAGGAGCGTTGTCCGTGCCAGCAATTTGGGCCTTGGCCCATTGGAGCGAATCATTCTGATCCTTGGTGAGCTCCTCAGATGTTTTAGATCCGAGTAGCTCGATAATTCTCAAGGCGGAACGCCTAGTAGTTGCAGCCCGCTTTGATGGTTTTTTGTGCCGAGTCGTTGTTGTTTGGTTGCCGGACTTGGCAGGGGGTGGTACGGACCCAGGACAGGAGGATTCCATCACTGAACCAGGGGGTACAGAAGGCACCTGGGAACCTGCAGGAAGGGACGACTTAGCCGACCCCTTTCCAACAGGACCCGAAACAGGGTTTTCAACCGGATTAACGGTTTGGGCTATAGCAGCTTTGGAGGAGCCTGCAGAGAAATCCAGGGGGGCCTCGCCACTTAAAGAACAACTACTGATAGCTGTTTGTTTTTTACATTCCGCCAGCCTGGGTGTGCCAAACTGACTTCCTGCTTTGCCGGTAGCTCGCAAGCTAGCCTGACCCGGTATTGCCGCCTGACTAGCCTGGGTAACGGTCGCATTCGACTCTTCACAGCCCATTACCGACGCCGTGGGAGTAGGGTTCCCGGAGATTATAAAGCCCCTGACCGGGTACGCGGGGCATGCTTCCTTCTTACTTTCCATATTGATTGTCTAAAGAGACAGTTGCATTTTTAACCTACTGCCAGGTAGGGTAAACTGCCGTCCCCACAGGGGAAATCAGACGCAGACCACCAGCCGCCCAATATGGGAACAGACGCTGGTGGATTCAGACAGACACACATTTAAGTGTATGGTTCTAATAGAACCAGCCGGACAAGCTAACCCAGACCACCCCTCTCAGTGAGGGGAGAGTAGTCTGGGAAAGCATCTGATAGCCGTCCCACAGGGAAACAGACGCTATCAGATTGGGGGAGGGTAGTTCTTAGTATCGCGCTCAATGTAGACCCGACTGGAATGGGTGACCCTGCCAGGAATAGCCAACTTATGCTGGCCATTCCCTCCAGTTTGGCTCTACAAATCATTGCACTTAAGCATCTGCATCACGACAAGATGACTACCATCGCAGATGATGTTTTCACGTAAAAAGTCGGTTTTTGGTGTGAAAGAAAAGTGATCACAGATTTCACTTGATTTAGCTCTATCTCTTATAGTTTCCAAGAAAAACGGACTTTTATGTTTTCACGTAAAAAGTCGGTTTTTGGTGGGGGAAAAAAGTGATCACAGATTTCACTTGTTTTAGCTCTATCTCTTATAGTTTCCAAGAAAAACGGACTTTTATGTTTTCACTCAAAACTTCGGTTTTTGGTGGGAAAGAAAAGTGATCACAGATTTCATTTGTTTTAGCTCTATCTCTTATAGTTTCCAAGAAAAACGGACCTTTATGTTTTCACGTAAAAAGTCGGTTTTTGGTGGGAAAGAAAAGTGATCACAGATTTCACTTGTTTTAGCTCTATCTCTTATAGTTTCCAAGAAAAACAGACTTTTACGTTTTCACTCAAAAAATCGGTTTTTGTTGGCAAAGATAAGTGATCACAGATTTCGCTTGTTTTAGCTCTATCTCTTATAGTTTCCAAGAAAAACGGACTTTTATGTTTTCACTCAAAACTTCGGTTTTTGGTGGGAAAGAAAAGTGATCACAGATTTCATTTGTTTTAGCTCTATCTCTTATAGTTTCCAAGAAAAACGGACCTTTATGTTTTCACGTAAAAAGTCGGTTTTTGGTGGGAAAGAAAAGTGATCACAGATTTCACTTGTTTTAGCTCTATCTCTTATAGTTTCTAAGAAAAACGGACTTTTACGTTTTCACTCAAAAAATCGGTTTTTGTTGGCAAAGATAAGTGATCACAGATTTCGCTTGTTTTAGCTCTATCTCTTATAGTTTCCAAGAAAAACGGACTTTTATGTTTTCACGTAAAAAGTCGGTTTTTGGTGTGAAAGAAAAGTGATCACAGATTTCACTTGATTTAGCTCTATCTCTTATAGTTTCCAAGAAAAACGGACCTTTATGTTTTCACGTAAAAAGTCGGTTTTTGGTGAGAAAGAAAAGTGATCACCGATTTCATTTGTTTAAGCTCTATCTCTTATAGTTTCCAAGAAAAACGGACTTTTATGTTTTCACTGAATAAATCGGTTTTTCTCTTATAGTTTCCAAGAAAAACGGACTTTTACGTTTTCACTCAAAAAATCGGTTTTTGTTGGCAAAGATAAGTGATCACAGATTTCGCTTGTTTTAGCTCTATCTCTTATAGTTTCCAAGAAAAACGGACTTTTATGTTTTCACTCAATAAATCGGTTTTTCTCTTATAGTTTCCAAGAAAAACGGATTTTTATGTTTTCACTCAAAAAGTCGGTTTTTGGTGGGAAAGAAAAGTGATCACAGATTTCACTTGCTTTAGCTCTATCTCTTATAGTTTCCAAGAAAAACGGACTTTTATGTTTTCACATAAAAAATCGGTTTTTGGTGTGAAAGAAAAGTGATCACAGATTTCACTTGATTTAGCTCTATCTCTTATAGTTTCCAAGAAAAACGGACTTTTATGTTTTCACTCAATAAATCGGTTTTTCTCTTATAGTTTCCAAGAAAAATGGACTTTTATGTTTTCACTCAAAAAGTCGGTTTTTGGTGGGAAAGAAAAATGATCACAGATTTCAATTGCTTAAGCTCTATCTCCTATAGTTTCCAAGAAAAACGAACTTTTATGTTTTCACTCAAAAAATCGGTTTTTGTTGGCAAAGAAAAGTGATCACAGGTTTTACTTGTTTTAGCTCTATCTCTTATAGTTTCCAAGAAACACGGACTTGTATGTTTTCACTCAAAACTTCGGTTTTTGGTGGGAAAGAAAAGTGATCACAGACTTCACTTGTTTAAGCTCTATCTCTTATAGTTTCCAAGAAAAACGGACTTCTACGTTTTCACTCAAAAAATCGGTATTGTTGGCAATGATAAGTGATCACAGATTTCGCTTGTTTTAGCTCTATCTCTTATAGTTTCCAAGAAAAACGGACTTTTATGTTTTCACTCAAAAAATCGGTTTTTGTTGGCAAAGAAAAGTGATCACAGATTTCGCTTGTTTTAGCTCTATCTCTTATAGTTTCCAAGAAAAACGGACTTTTATGTTTTCACTCAATAAATCGGTTTTTCTCTTATAGTTTCCAAGAAAAACGGACTTTTATGTTTTCACTCAAAAAGTCGGTTTTTGGTGGGAAAGAAAAATGATCACAGATTTCAATTGCTTAAGCTCTATCTCCTATAGTTTCCAAGAAAAACGAACTTTTATGTTCTCACTCAAAAAATCGGTTTTTGTTGGCAAAGAAAAGTGATCACAGGTTTTACTTGTTTTAGCTCTATCTCTTATAGTTTCCAAGAAAAACGGACTTTTATGTTTTCACTCAAAACTTCGGCTTTGGTGGGAAAGAAAAGTGATCACAGACTTCACTTGTTTAAGCTCTATCTCTTATAGTTTCCAAGAAAAACGGACTTTTACGTTTTCACTCAAAAAATCGGTTTTTGTTGGCAAAGATAAGTGATCACTGATTTCGCTTGTTTTAGCTCTATCTCTTATAGTTTCCAAGAAAAACGGACTTTTATGTTTTCACTGGGGGAAAAGGTTTTACTTGTTTTAGCTCTATCTCTTATAGTTTCCAAGAAAAACGGACTTTTATGTTTTCATTCAAAACTTCGGTTTTTGGTGGGAAAGAAAAGTGATCACAGATTTCGCTTGTTTTAGCTCTATCTCTTATAGTTTCCAAGAAAAACGGACTTTTATGTTTCACTCAATAAATCGGTTTTTCTCTTATAGTTTCCAAGAAAAACGGACTTTTATGTTTTCAAGTAAAAAGTCGGTTTTTGTTGGCAAAGAAAAGTGATCACAGATTTCGCTTGTTTTAGCTCTATCTCTTATAGTTTCCAAGAAAAACGGACTTTTATGTTTTCACGTAAAAAGTCGGTTTTTGGTGTGAAAGAAAAGTGATCACAGATTTCACTTGATTTAGCTCTATCTCTTATAGTTTCCAAGAGAAACGGACCTTTATGTTTTCACGTAAAAAGTCGGTTTTTGGTGAGAAAGAAAAGTGATCACCGATTTCATTTGTTTAAGCTCTATCTCTTATAGTTTCCAAGAAAAACGGACTTTTATGTTTTCACTGAATAAATCGGTTTTTCTCTTATAGTTTCCAAGAAAAACGGACTTTTACGTTTTCACTCAAAAAATCGGTTTTTGTTGGCAAAGATAAGTGATCACAGATTTCGCTTGTTTTAGCTCTATCTCTTATAGTTTCCAAGAAAAACGGACTTTTATGTTTTCACTCAATAAATCGGTTTTTCTCTTATAGTTTCCAAGAAAAACGGATTTTTATGTTTTCACTCAAAAAGTCGGTTTTTGGTGGGAAAGAAAAGTGATCACAGATTTCACTTGCTTTAGCTCTATCTCTTATAGTTTCCAAGAAAAACGGACTTTTATGTTTTCACATAAAAAATCGGTTTTTGGTGTGAAAGAAAAGTGATCACAGATTTCACTTGATTTAGCTCTATCTCTTATAGTTTCCAAGAAAAACGGACTTTTATGTTTTCACTCAATAAATCGGTTTTTCTCTTATAGTTTCCAAGAAAAATGGACTTTTATGTTTTCACTCAAAAAGTCGGTTTTTGGTGGGAAAGAAAAATGATCACAGATTTCAATTGCTTAAGCTCTATCTCCTATAGTTTCCAAGAAAAACGAACTTTTATGTTTTCACTCAAAAAATCGGTTTTTGTTGGCAAAGAAAAGTGATCACAGGTTTTACTTGTTTTAGCTCTATCTCTTATAGTTTCCAAGAAACACGGACTTGTATGTTTTCACTCAAAACTTCGGTTTTTGGTGGGAAAGAAAAGTGATCACAGACTTCACTTGTTTAAGCTCTATCTCTTATAGTTTCCAAGAAAAACGGACTTCTACGTTTTCACTCAAAAAATCGGTATTGTTGGCAATGATAAGTGATCACAGATTTCGCTTGTTTTAGCTCTATCTCTTATAGTTTCCAAGAAAAACGGACTTTTATGTTTTCACTCAAAAAATCGGTTTTTGTTGGCAAAGAAAAGTGATCACAGATTTCGCTTGTTTTAGCTCTATCTCTTATAGTTTCCAAGAAAAACGGACTTTTATGTTTTCACTCAATAAATCGGTTTTTCTCTTATAGTTTCCAAGAAAAACGGACTTTTATGTTTTCACTCAAAAAGTCGGTTTTTGGTGGGAAAGAAAAATGATCACAGATTTCAATTGCTTAAGCTCTATCTCCTATAGTTTCCAAGAAAAACGAACTTTTATGTTCTCACTCAAAAAATCGGTTTTTGTTGGCAAAGAAAAGTGATCACAGGTTTTACTTGTTTTAGCTCTATCTCTTATAGTTTCCAAGAAAAACGGACTTTTATGTTTTCACTCAAAACTTCGGCTTTGGTGGGAAAGAAAAGTGATCACAGACTTCACTTGTTTAAGCTCTATCTCTTATAGTTTCCAAGAAAAACGGACTTTTACGTTTTCACTCAAAAAATCGGTTTTTGTTGGCAAAGATAAGTGATCACTGATTTCGCTTGTTTTAGCTCTATCTCTTATAGTTTCCAAGAAAAACGGACTTTTATGTTTTCACTGGGGGAAAAGGTTTTACTTGTTTTAGCTCTATCTCTTATAGTTTCCAAGAAAAACGGACTTTTATGTTTTCATTCAAAACTTCGGTTTTTGGTGGGAAAGAAAAGTGATCACAGATTTCGCTTGTTTTAGCTCTATCTCTTATAGTTTCCAAGAAAAACGGACTTTTATGTTTCACTCAATAAATCGGTTTTTCTCTTATAGTTTCCAAGAAAAACGGACTTTTATGTTTTCAAGTAAAAAGTCGGTTTTTGTTGGCAAAGAAAAGTGATCACAGATTTCGCTTGTTTTAGCTCTATCTCTTATAGTTTCCAAGAAAAACGGACTTTTATGTTTTCACGTAAAAAGTCGGTTTTTGGTGTGAAAGAAAAGTGATCACAGATTTCACTTGATTTAGCTCTATCTCTTATAGTTTCCAAGAGAAACGGACCTTTATGTTTTCACGTAAAAAGTCGGTTTTTGGTGAGAAAGAAAAGTGATCACCGATTTCATTTGTTTAAGCTCTATCTCTTATAGTTTCCAAGAAAAACGGACTTTTATGTTTTCACTGAATAAATCGGTTTTTCTCTTATAGTTTCCAAGAAAAACGGACTTTTATGTTTTCACTCGAAAAGTCGGTTTTTTGTGGGGAAAAAAAGTGATCACAGATTTCACTTGTTTTAGCTCTATCTCTTATAGTTTCCAAGAAAAACGGACTTTTATGTTTTCACTGGGGGAAAAAAGTGATCACAGATTTCACTTGTTTTAGCTCTATCTCTTATAGTTTCCAAGAAAAACGGACTTTTGTGTTTTCACTCAAAACTTCGGTTTTTGGTGGGAAAGAAAAGTGATCACAGATTTCATTTGTTTTAGCTCTATCTCTTATAGTTTCCATGAAAAACGGACTTTTATGTTTTCACTCAAAAAATCGGTTTTTGTTGGCAAAGAAAAGTGATCACAGATTTCGCTTGTTTTAGCTCTATCTCTTATAGTTTCCAAGAAAAACGGACTTTTATGTTTTCACTCAATAAATCGGTTTTTCTCTTATAGTTTCCAAGAAAAACGGATTTTTATGTTTTATGTGATCACAGATTTCACTTGTTTTAGCTCTATCTCTTATAGTTTCCAAGAAAAACGGACTTTTATGTTTTCACATAAAAAGCCGGTTTTTGGTGTGAAAGAAAAGTGATCACAGATTTCACTTGATTTAGCTCTATCTCTTATAGTTTCCAAGAAAAACGGACTTTTATGTTTTCACGTAAAAAGTCGGTTTTTGGTGGGAAAGGAAAGTGATCACAGATTTCGCTTGTTTTCTCTCTATCTCTTATAGTTTCCAAGAAAAACGGACTTTTATGTTTTCACGTAAAAAGTCGGTTTTTGGTGGGAAAGAAAAGTGATCACAGATTTCGCTTGTTTTAGCTCTATCTCTTATAGTTCCCAAGAAAAACGGACTTTTATGTTTTCACGTAAAAAGTCGGTTTTTGGTGGGAAAGAAAAGTGATCACAGATTTCACTTGCTTAAGCTCTATCTCTTATAGTTTCCATGAAAAACGGACTTTTATGTTTTCACTCAAAAAATCGGTTTTTGTTGGCAAAGAAATGTGATCACAGATTTCGCTTGTTTTAGCTCTATCTCTTATAGTTTCCAAGAAAAACGGACTTTTATGTTTTCACTCAAAAAGTCGGTTTTGGTGGGAAAGAAAAGTGATCACAGATTTCGCTTTTTTTAGCTCTATCTCTTATAGTTTCCAAGAAAAACGGACTTTTATGTTTTCACTCAAAAAGTCGGTTTTTGGTGGGAAAGAAAAGTGATCACAGATTTCACTTGATTTAGCTCTATCTCTTATAGTTTCCAAGAAAAACGGACTTTTATGTTTTCACGTAAAAAGTCGGTTTTTGGTGGGAAAGGAAAGTGATCACAGATTTCGCTTGTTTTCTCTCTATCTCTTATAGTTTCCAAGAAAAACGGACTTTTATGTTTTCACGTAAAAAGTCGGTTTTTGGTGAGAAAGAAAAGTGATCACCGATTTCATTTGTTTAAGCTCTATCTCTTATAGTTTCCAAGAAAAACGGACTTTTATGTTTTCACTCAATAAATCGGTTTTTCTCTTATAGTTTCCAAGAAAAACGGACTTTTGTGTTGTTTTAGCTCTATCTTTTATAGTTTCCAAGAAAAACGGACTTTTATGTTTTCACGTAAAAAGTCGGGTTTTGGTGGGAAAGAAAAGTCATCACAGATTTCGCTTGTTTAAGCTCTATCTCTTATAGTTTCCAAGAAAAACGGACTTTTATGTTTTCACTCAATAAATCGGGTTTTCTCTTATAGTTTCCAAGAAAAACGGACCTTTATGTTTTCACGTAAAAAATCACTTATAGTTTCCAAGAAAAACGGACTTTTATTTTTTCACTCAATAAATCGGCTTTTCTCTTTTAGTTTCCAAGAAAAACGGACTTTTATGTTTTCACTCAAAACGTCGTTTTTGGTGGGAAAGAAAAGTGATCGCTTGTTTTAGCTCTATCTCTTATAGTTTCCAAGAAAAACGGACTTTTATATTTTCACTCAATAAATCGGGTTTTCTCTTATAGTTTCCAAGAAAAACGGACTTTTATGTTTTCACGCAAAAAGTCGGTTTTGGTGGGAAAGAAAAGTGATCACAGATTTCGCTTGTTTTAGCTCTATCTCTTATAGTTTCCAAGAAAAACGGACTTTTATAATTCACTCAATAAATCGGTTTTTCTCTTAGAGTTTCCAAGAAAAACGGACTTTTATGTTTTCACTCAAAAAGTCGTTTTTGGTGGGAAAGAAAAGTGATCGCTTGTTTTAGCTCTAGCTCTTATAGTTTCCAAGAAAAACGGACTTTTATGTTTTCACTCAATAAATCGGATTTTCTCTTATAGTTTCCAAGAAAAACGGACTTTAATGTTTTCACGCAAAAAAACGTTTTTTGTTGGGATAGAAAAGTGATCACAGATTTCACTTGTTTAAGCTCTATCTCTTATAGTTTCCAAGAAAAATGGACTTTTATGTTTTCACTCAAAACTTCGGTTTTGGTGGGAAAAAAAAGTGATCACAGATTTCTCTTGCTTTAGCTCACAGATGATCACAGATTTCGCTTGTTTTAGCTCTATCTCTTGTAGTTTCCAAGAAAAACGGACTTTTATGTTTTCGTGTAAAAAGTCTGTTTTTGGTGGGAAAGAAAAGTGATCACAGATTTCGCTTGTTTTAGCTCTATCTCTTATAGTTTCCAAGAAAAACGGACGTTTATGTTTTCACTCAAAAAATCGGTTTTTGTTGGCAAAGATAAGTGATCACAGATTTCGCTTGATTTAGCTCTATCTCTTATAGTTTCCAAGAAAAACGGACTTTTATGTTTTCACTCAATAAATCGGTTTTTCTCTTATAGTTTCCAAGAAAAACGGACTTTTATGTTTTCACTCAAAAAGTCGTTTTCGGTGGGAAAGAAAAGTGATCGCTTGTTTTAGCTCTATCTCTTATAGTTTCCAAAAAAAACGGACTTTTATGTTTTCACTCAAAACTTCGGTTTTTGGTGGGAAAGAAAAGTGATCACATATTTCACTTGTTTTAGCTCTATCTCTTATAGTTTCCAGGAAAAACGGACTTTTATGTTTTCACGTAAAAGATCGTTTTTTGTTGGGATAGAAAAGTTATCACAGATTTCACTTGTTTAAGCTCTATCTCTTATAGTTTCCAAGAAAAATGGACTTTTATGTTTTCATTCAAATAATCGGTTTTTGTTGGAAATGAAAAGTGATCACAGATTTCGCTTGTTTAAGCTCTATCTCTTATAGTTTCCAAGAAAAACGGACTTTTATGTTTTCACGTAAAAAGTCGGTTTTTGATGGGAAAGAAAAGTGATCACAGATTTCGCTTGTTTTTGCTCTATCTCTTATAGTTTCCAAGAAAAACGGACTTTTATGTTTTCACGTAAAAAATCGTTTTTTGTTGGGATAGAAAAGTGATCACAGATTTCACTTGTTTAAGCTCTATCTCTTATAGTTTCCAAGAAAAATTGACTTTTATGTTTTCAGTCAAATAATCGGTTTTTGTTGGAAATGAAAAGTGATCACAGATTTCGCTTGTTTTAGCTCTATCTCTTATAGTTTCCAAGAAAAACGGACTTATATGTTTTCACACAAAACTTCGGTTTTGGTGGGAAAGAAAAGTGATCACAGATTTCTCTTGTTTTAGCTCACAGATGATCACAGATTTCGCTTGTTTTAGCTCTATCTCTTGTAATTTCCAAGAAAAACGGACTTCTATGTTTTCGTGTAAAAAGTCTGTTTTTGGTGGGAAAGAAAAGTGATCACAGATTTCACTTGTTTAAGCTCTATCTCTTATAGTTTCCAAGAAAAACGGACTTTTATGTTTTCGTGTAAAAAGTCGGTTTTTGGTGGGGAAAAAAAGTGATCACAGATTTCACTTGTTTAAGCTCTATCTCTTATAGTTTCCAAGAAAAACGCACTTTTATGTTTTCACTCAAAAAATCGGTTTTTGTTGACAAAGAAAAGTGATCACAGATTTCGCTTGTTTTAGCTCTATCTCTTATAGTTTCCAAGAAAAACGGACTTTTATGTTTTCAAGTAAAAAGTCGGTTTTTGTTGGGAAAGAAAAGTGATCACAGATTTCACTTGTTTAAGCTCTATCTCTTATAGTCTCCAAGAACAACGGACTTATATGTTTTCACTCAAAACTTCGGTTTTGGTGGGAAAGAAAAGTGATCAAAGATTTCTCTTGTTTTAGCTCACAGATGATCACAGATTTCGCTTGTTTTAGCTCCATCTCTTATAGTTTCCAAGAAAAACGGACTTTTATGTTTTCGTGTAAAAAGTCGGTTTTTGGTGGGAAAGAAAAGTGATCACAGATTTCACTTGTTTAAGCTCTACCTCTTATAGTTTCCAAGAAAAACGGACTTTTATGTTTTCACTCAAAAAATCGGTTTTTGTTGGCAAAGATAAGTGATCACAGATTTCGCTTGTTTTAGCTCTATCTCTTATAGTTTCCAAGAAAAACGGACTTTTATGTTTTCACTCAATAAATCGGTTTTTCTCTTATAGTTTCCAAGAAAAACGGACTTTTATGTTTTCAATCAAAACTTCGGTTTTTGGTGGGAAAGAAAAGTGATCACAGATTTCTCTTGTTTTAGTTCTATCTCTTATAGTTTCCAAGAAACACGAACTTTTATGTTTTCACTCAAAAAGTCGGTTTTTGGTGGGAAAGAAAAGTGATCACAGATTTCACTTGTTTTAGCTCTATCACTTATTGTTTCCAAGAAAAACAGACCTTTATGTTTTCACTCAAAAAATCGGTTTTTCTCTTATAGTTTCCAAGAAAAACGAACTTTTATATTTTCACTCAAAAAGTCGGTTTTTGGTGGGAAAGAAAAGTGATCACAGATTTCACTTCTTTTAGCTCTATTTCTTATAGTTTCAAAGAAAAACGGACTTTTATGTTTTCACTCAAAAAATCGGTTTTTGGTGGGAAAGAAAAGTGATCACAGATTTCACTTCTTTTAGCTCTATTTCTTATAGTTTCAAAGAAAAACGGACTTTTATGTTTTCACTCAAAAAATCGGTTTTTGGTGGGAAAGAAGAGTGATCACAGATTTCGCTTGTTGTAGCTCTATCTCTTATAGTTTCCAAGAAAAACGGACTTTTATGTTTTCAATCAAAACTTCGGTTTTTGGTGGCAAATAAATCTGATCACAGATTTCGCTTGTTTTTGCTATATCTCTTATAGTTTCCAAGAAGTCGGTTTTTAGTGGGAAAGAAAAGTGATCACAGATTTCACTTGTTTTAGCTCTATCTCTTATAGTTTATAAGAAAAACGGACTTTTATGTTTTCACTCAAAAAGTCGGTTTTTGGTGGGAAAGAAAAGTCTGTTATCACTTAGCTCTATTATCTTATTATTATCTTAGCTCTATCTCTTATAGTTTCCAAGAAAAACGGACTTTTATGTTTTCAGTCAAATAATCGGTTTTTGGTGGGAAACAAAAGTGATCACAGATTTCTCTTGTTTTAGTTCTATCTCTTATAGTTTCCAAGAAAAACGGACTTTTATGTTTTCACTCAAAAAGTCGGTTTTTGTTGACAAAGAAAAGTGATCACAGATTTCACTTGTTTTAGCTCTATCACTTATAGTTTTCAAGAAAAACAGACTTTTATGTTTTCACTCAAAAAATAGGTTTTTCTCTTATAGTTTCCAAGAAAAACGAACTTTTATGTTTTCACTCAAAAAGTCGGTTTTTGGTGGGAAAGAAAAGTGATCACAGATTTCACTTCTTTTAGCTCTATTTCTTATAGTTTCAAAGAAAAACGGACTTTTATGTTTTCACTTAATAAACGGACCTTTAAGTTTTCAGTTAAATAACCGGTTTTGGTTGGGAAACAAACTGATCACAGATTTCACTTGTTTTTGCTCTATCTCTTATAGTTCCTAAGAAAAACGAACTTTTATGTTTTCACTCAATAAGTCGGTTTTTGGGTGGAAAATAAAAGTGATCACAGATTTCATTTCGTTTAGCTCTATCTCTTATAGTTTCTAAGAAAAACGGACTTTTATGTTTTCACTCAAAAAGTCGGTTTTTGGTGGGAAAGAAAAGTGATCACAGATTTCTCTTGTTTTTGTTCTATCTCTTATAGTTTCCAAGAAAAACGGACTTTTATGTTTTCACTCAAAAAGTCGGTTTTTGGTGGGAAAGAAAAGTGATCACAGATTTCTCTTGTTTTTGTTCTATCACTTATAGTTTCCAAGAAAAACAGAATTTTATGTTTTTACTCAAAAAATCGAATCTTGGTGGGAAAGAAAAGTGATCACAGATTTCGCTCGTTTTAGTTCTATCACTTATAGTTTCCAAGAAAAACAGACTTTTATGTTTGTACTCAAAAAATCGAATTTTGGTGGGAAAGAAAAGTGATCACAGATTTCGCTCGTTTTAGCTCTATCTCTTATAGTTTCAAAGAAAAACGAACTTTTATGTTTTCACTCAAAAAATCGATTTTTCTCTTATAGTTTCCAAGAATAACGGACTTTTATGTTTTCACTCAAAAAATCGGTTTTTGGTGGGAAAGAAAAGTGATAACAGATTTCGCTTGTTTTAGCTCTATCTCTTATAGTTTCCAAGAAAAACGGACTTTTATGTTTTCACTTAATAAGTCGGTTTTTGTTGGGAAAGAAAAGTGATCACAGATTTCACTTGGTTTAGCTCTATCTCTTATGGTTTCCAAGACAAAGGGAGTTTTATGTTTTCACTCAAAAAATCGGTTTTCGGTGGGAAAGAAAAGTGATCACATATTTTACTTGTTTTAGCTCTATCCCTTACAGTTTCCAAGAAAAACGGACTTTTATGTTTTCACTCGAAAAATCGGTTTTTGGTGAGAAAGAAAAGTGATCACAGTTTTCACTTGTTTTAGCTCTATCACTTATAGTTTACAAGAAAAGCGGACTTTTGTGTTTTCACTCAAAGAGTCGGCTTTTGGTGGGAAAGAAAAGTGATCACAGATTTCACTTGTTTTAGTTCTATCTCTTATAGTTTCAAAAATAAACGGACTTTTATGTTTTCACTCAAAAAATCGGTTTTTCTCTTATAGTTTAAAAGAAAAACGGACTTTTATTTTTTCACTCAAAAAGACGGTTTGTGTTGGAAAGAAAAGTGATCACAGATTTCACTTGTTTTAGCTCTATCTCTTATAGTTTCCAAGAAAAATGGACTTTTATGTTTTCACTTAAAGAATCGGTTTTTGGTGGGAAAGAAAAGTGATCACAGATTTCACTTGTTTTAGCTCTATTTCTTATAGTTTCCAAGAAAAACGGAATTTTATGTTTTCACTCAAAAAATCTGTTCTCTTGTTATAGCTCTATCTCTTATAGTTTCCAAGAAAAACGGACTTTTGTGTTTTCACTCAAAACTTTGGTTTTTGGTGGGAATGAAAACTGATCACAGATTTCGCTTGTTTTAGCTCTATCTCTTATAATTTCCAAGAAAAACAGACTTTTATGTCTGCAATAGAAAAATCGGTTTTTGATTGGAAATAAAACGGATCACAGATTTCGCTTGTTTTGCTCTATCTCTTTTAGTTTCCAAGAAAAACGGACTTTTATGTTTTTATTCAAAAAATCGGTTTTTCTCTTATAGTTTCCAAGAAAAACGGACTTTTATGTTTTCACTCAAAAAGTCAGTTTTTGGTGGGAATGAAAACTGATCACAGATTTCGCTTGTTTTAGCTCTATCTCTTATAATTTCCAAGAAAAACAGACTTTTATGTCTTCAATCGAAAAATCGGTTTTTGGTTGGAAATAAAACGGATCACAGATTTCGCTTGTTTTGCTCTATCTCTTTTAGTTTCCAAGAAAGACGGGCTTTTATGTTTTCACTCAAAAACTCGGTTTTTGGTTGGAAAGAAAAGTGATCACAGATTTCACTTGTTGTTGCTCTATTTATTGTACAGTTTGTAATTTTTTGTGACTATTTTAAGTCCCTCCGCATGTTTTGAGTTTATTGCAAAAGGCACTATTTGTATCGAAACATGATGACAATACACATTCCTTCTTATCAAATGTTTCCCTGGGTTTTCCTTAAAGTAAGCATGCACCATTCAGAAATTAAATTGAATGAGGAAAATTATAACATAGACATCAACCAGCAATGGACATCAATCGAGTAACTTACCTTGTGGTATTATAGATAATATTTCCACTTTAGGGAATGATTACCACTGTTATATTTTAACATTCTTTGGAACGTAAACCGAGTTCAATTAATGGAAATGTTACTTATCGCTTTTATAGTAATTTTCTTATGTGTACTTGGAATGCTACAAAGCGTGTGACCATAAGAAATTGCAGTGTGATACAACCTTCCGAGAAGTTTCCATTTGGTTTTATTAGAACTCATGACTTATCGATGATAAGAACTTAGACTGTTAGTACTTCTGATATCCTGTATGTGTCCTGATCTTGTTGAACAATTCTAACTGCCTCATGTTTATGCAAAATATTTAAAGTATGTAATTTAAAATTGCATTCCAATTAATTTCCAATACAACCTTTTGCAATATTCAGTAAACAACTAAGCAATGCATATTTTTAGGCAATTTTTGCTGAATCACAATTTCTATATTGACCCTAAAATTGCTTTTACGACAACAAACAAATTGTTATTATTCATATTGGCATTTTTTTATTAACATTTAAATTTTAACGATGCCATTATAAAATGTTCTTCTATTTTCCAAACAAAAAAAAAACTTAAGCAAGAGAGATGCAGGCAGTTATGTTTCTCTACCATGCCCCAGCAAAAGCCTAAAAGTATGTGGCAAGTAGTATGCACCGAAATGCCCAAAAATATGCAAAATCTGTTTACAACAATTATTATTTTCAAATTGATATTTATGAAGTCATTTATGAAATGTTTTTCTACCCAACAACCATGTACACAATTTGTGGCAATACAAACAATTTGTTTTTGTCCACTTTTTCGTTTCTCTTTATATTTTTTTTGTGTTGTTTGTTTTTTGTTTTTTTTTTCAGTACATTTTGCCACTCTTGAGGTTGGGGTGCAAAAATGCAATGAAAATTGCATGCAATGCTATATGTGAAGAGTGCAACGGCTGGTTTTGTTGCAATGCAAACGAGGCATCCTATTAAAATGTGAACTAACTAAATATAGTATATCTGGATAAATGTAGTAGTTAGTAGAAGGTGTGTATGCCTAGAGATGACAATGGCCTTCCAAGCATGATGCAGCTTGGTAAGCATTTATATGGTTGGTAGTTAATGAAAAATATAATTTGAATTTTATGTTATGGTCTCTGGATATATAAACCAACAGTAGCAGAAAAAAAGAGGATACCTCACTTTGGACATAAAAGGAAAACCATGAGAAAAAAATGAGAATGTCGTTACATTTTACAACCCATAAATGTTGCACAATTGCATTTCATCGCCCAAATGTGTGGCCTGAGTTGTATGTAAAATGTTGTATGCATCCTATCAAGTGCATGTAGCATTTCTCATTTTATATATTTTCGTATTTTTTTTTACATCTTTTACATTTATGGCTCTTTTTCGGTTACGGTTGGCATCATCAACATCATCATCGACCAACGTCATCTTTTGTTTTAAATATTTTTTATTATTGGGAGGTTTTCTCTTCAGAATTTTTATGTTAGTTTTACTTACAGCTTGTCTTTTTCATTGCACTCTGGTTAAATGTTTATTAATTTTATTGAACAATTAATTAAATGCCACAGAATATTGCATATGAATATGAATATTCGTATGCTAGAGCAAGAGTGGCACATGCAATAAGCCATTATGCACTTGCTGCAACATTCAATAGCCAGCCATTGTTGTAGTCGTATTCCGTATAAGGTGCCACAATATTTTCCCATAGTCGTCTAGTGGGTATTGTTCATACCACCACAATGCTGATGACAATGATAATCAGACTTTTATAAATATACTTCAATATATTGGAGATGTAAAAAAGATGGCAACTGCAATAAATACACTCAAAAATGTTTGGGAAGTACTTAAATTTGATCGAAATTCTGGTACTATTACTTAGCTAACAGATAGGATTTTTTGACGCTTTCGAGTCCACTGTGAGCCAATGAATGGATTGGTGTCAGTCATCAAATTGCAACTTTTATATATGTAGTGGCAAAGATCCAGAGAAGTTAGTATAAATCTTGACAATGGTGGAAATACCTGGCTGCTGATTTAAAAAACTACCGTATTCGGACTTCGAATACTGTATATCAATTCGCACTAACTACCACTAACTAACTAACTAACTAACTACTAACTAACTAACTAACTAAACTAACTAACTACTAACTAACTAACTAACTAACTAACTACTAACTAACTATAACTAACTAACTAACTAACTAACTAACAACTAACTAACTAACACTAACTAACTAACTAACTACTAACTAACCGACTAACTAACTAACTAACTAACTAACTAAATAACTAACTAACGAACTAATCAAACATAACTAAACTAACTAACTAACTAACTAACTAACTAAAACTAAACTAACTAACTAACTAACTAACTAACTAACTAACTAACGAACTAACTAACTTACCTAACTAACTAACTAACTAACTAACTAAACTAACTAACTAACTAACTAACTAACTAACTAACTAACTAACTAACTAAACTAACTAACTAACTACTAACTAAACTAAACTAACTAACTAACTAACTACTAACTAACTAACTACTAACTAACTACTAACTAACTAACTAACTAACTAACTAACTAACTACTAACTAACTAACTAACTAACTACTACTAACTACTAACTAACTAACTAACTAACTAACTAACTACTCTAACTACTACTAACTAACTAACTACTAACTAACTAACTAACTAACTACTAACTAACTACTAACTACCTAACTAACTACTACTAACTAACTAACTACTACTAACTAACTAACTACTAACTAACTAACTAACTAACTAACTAACTAACTAACTAACTAACTAACTACTAACTAACTACTAACTACTAACTAACTAACTAACTAACTAACTAACTAACTAACTAACTACTAACTAACTAACTACTAACTAACTAACTAACTACTAACTAACTAACTAACTAACTAACTAACTAACTACTAACTAACTAACTAACTAACTAACTAACTACTAACTAACTACTACTAACTAACTACTAACTACTAACTAACTACTAACTAACTAACTAACTAACTAACTAACTAACTAACTAACTAAACTAACTAACTAACTAACTAACTAACTAACTAACTAACTAACTAACTAACTAACTAACTAACTAACTAACTAACTAACTAACTAACTAACTAACTAACTAACTAACTAACTAACTAACTAACTAACTAACTAACTAACTAACTACTAACTAAACTAACTAACTAACTAACTAACTACTAACTAACTAACTAACTAACTAACTAACTAACTAACTAACTAACTAACTAACTAACTACTAACTAACTAACAACTAACTAACTAACTAACTAACTAACTAACTAACTACTAACTAACTAACTAACTACTAACTAACTAACTAACTAACTAACTAACTACTAACTAACTAACTAACTAACTAACTAACTAACTAACTACTAACTAACTAACTAACTAACTAACTAACTAACTAACACTAACTAACTAACTAACTAACTAACTAAACTAACTAACTAAAAAACTAAAACTAACTAACTAAAACTAACTAACTAACTAACTAACTAACTAACTAACGACTAACTAACTAACTAACTAACTAACTAACTAACTAACTAACTAACTACCTAACTAACTAACTAACTAACTAACTAACTAACTAACTGACTAACTAATGTTCGGTAAGGAATCAGTCGTTAATTTAGTCCTCCACTGTCGGGTATTTCCAAATGTGATGACTCAATATTCCGACCTAGATCTGATTGCATTCCTGAACATTAAAAGTCAAATAACATCACTGCGGATTTAATCATTAAAATAGGTTATTCCCTTGCTACATTGGAGATAAATAGAGTTGTACCGATTCATTGGTTCAACCTTCAGATGTTTTACTGGCCTAACGAACGTGCATAGTAAACAGATCAAAATAGGTTCATTATTGACACATCATACGAATATAATGTCTAATGCCTCTTTAAAAATTTACGATGATACGAAATATGACTTTTTACTGACGGAATAAAAACTTGTTACAACACAAAAACTAAGTAAGAAGAAAAAGGTGTCGCCAATCGTATAGTACACCAGTTTAAATATTCTGACTTTAAAGGATCCAAGAGAATTTTTTAGACTTTTGAGTAGATTTTTATTTCATTCTGGTCAAAAAGTAATGCTGAGAGACGGAAGTTATCAACGAATAACTTTTCCTTGGTGTAAACCCCTTGCCTTTGTTATTCTTTTAACTGCAACAACATTTAACGAATTGTTCAAATATTCATGAATTTCTATTTTTTCCTCCTCGTTGTAATGTAAATTAAAATACCACAAAAACATCATACGTTGTCCATAATCTGGAATCTCTATAGTTCTTTTTCTATATGCATTTGAATATTATTGTGCTTTTTTGTGTTGTGTCTCTGTATAACTTGTATAACTAAAATGTAGTCGAAAAAAAAGTCATTGCATATGTTCATATTCAGTTATAATAACATATTTTATAGTCTACGTTTAGGCTTGCACTCAATTAAATTGCAATTGCACTTGAGTTTTGTTGAAAATCCTCTACTCTACCATTATTATTGCAATTGCCAGTCATTATTACATTTATTTTATGGAATATTAGAACCATAAAAGCAATTGCTGTTAAATTGCAAATTGTTTTTATTGAAATTATTTGATTACATTTCATTAAAAGGTATGAAGTTAAATGTTATGATTTTCTATACTTTTCAGCAACATATTGTTTATTATGTGTTTAGTCAGATGGTGTTTTTGATTGGAGAGGGAAGTAATTGAGGGGAATTAAAAACTCAGTGATTTGGAATGAGGGATATATGTTTATTCTTTATTAAAAAAATATTAAAGTTTAAAGGTTTTGTAATAAAAAAAGGTTAAATGCTTTCAGTCCTGAAATATTTAATATAACTTTGATAAGGATTAATGGATCAGATTTACTATATACATACATATGTATTCCTTTTACTTCTATGAGGAGCATATGGCCACAACAAAATTCCCTAATCTCATGACATGCTCTTAATTTCGCTCCAAATCTTTCCGCTTTTCCAAATGTCATTTTCAAGCTACCTTCTCCACTTGTGTGCTAGTCGAAAACGTCTGCGGCTGCATTGTGGTTTCCAGTCAATGAATTGCCTTGCGATATCATTAGGATTCTTCCTTAGAGTGTGACTTATCTAAGTCCACATCCTCATGGTATTCATATGAATTGGTACGTTAGCGACCATAGTCTATCATTTCATATTGAAGTAATTAAGTGACGTTGGAGTTAAAAATACGTATTTTCGTTTGACATGGCCAAAAGTTTGCTGTGCTTTTCTTATTCGGCAAATAATGTCCTCTGATCTGACCCCCGTTCTTGAGATTATACAACCTAAGTAATGAAAGGATCATACATCTTTTAGAGGAGTTTTGTTCAGTTAAAACGGTCGGTTGTTAGTTGTACTTATTCGGATCATTATCGTTTTATCAACATTTATGTGAAGCCTTGTTGTAGCAACCGACCCAAGTTTGCGGGCCATGTTCTCATAGCTGTGGACAAACAGACATATATCATCCACATAGTCGATATCATGTAAGAAACCATGCAGGTCCCAAGTAATGCCCCTTTGTTTTTCTAGAAGATGCTTCATGAAAACATCCAGCGATCTGTCGGACTTCTATATTGACTTAAATACTTTCACTCGGTTCACCGTTATATACGACAGCTCGCTCTTTGGTAAAGCCCTATTAAGTCATTAATTTTCTCAGGAAGCCTTTGCGACAATAGCATACCAGATTTTATCGCGTCGTAGCTTTCAGAAAATATATGAATATTAAATACAAAGGACATCGGTACTCAACGCTTTGCTCCTCTATTATGCGAAGGCTTTTGATATGGGTTCAAAGGCCTCTTGTTTCTTTCTTACCTCCATTTTCCTATACTTTCGTTTTTCTTTACGTGTACTCATTTTAACCATGCGGCCTCCATCTTGTCGTTCCTTCTTTCCTGACTTTCGGTTGGTGCTGGAAAACCTAACGTACAGTTGGAGTGAGGAAATAGTGATCGCTTGCGAAGTCAACACCCCTTTTGTTCCGCACATCCAGTAGATTGCCATTCACTTTCTACTAATTAAAATGTGATCAATCTGGTTTTCAGTACGGTGGTATGGATATACATAGGTTATTTTATGGACTCTTTTGTGAGCGAAAAGAGTCCAATTAGAAGATTATGTGTTGCACCTGTTTCTCGTTTTCAGTCATTCGACCTATGCCGTGTTCACCTACAACTTTCTCGAGAGATATATAACGGACTTTCATATTAAATTCGTCTCCAAACATAACAATGTCATATTTTATAAGAACAGAAATATCAATACGAATTGGTCCATAATTAACTCTACTCACCATCCTCTAATATATGAGTAAATCGTATACAGTATCGATTTATAAAGTCCATTTTGAAATTCATTTTTAATTTAGCACAGATGCTTTAATGGTGGGCATATAAAATTCGATAATGTCGGATATATCACTTAAACATGTTTCCACATATGTAATATTTTCCAGCAAAGCAATTATAATTATATTTAATGCAATTAGATCCTATTTTAATTGAGTTCCAATTTGTTATGCATTTCATAACAAATTTTATATTTAATAAATGAAAATCCTTTTAAAATAGAAATTATTTTCGGAACTCAATAACAATGAATGGATAACTAAACATATCCTCTGTAGTATATGTATTTAAATGTTCTAGTTTAAATCTAAACGTTTATAATTTCAAATACATATTCATGCCCCAGCACTCAAGTAATTGAGAAACCATTATCAAACACACTTCTATTGCCATGTTGTACTACTACGTATGTTGTGCAGTTGTATCTGCAACTCATCAAACAAAAATTTTAATCCTCAAATTGAAAATGTTCGAAAATTAATCATTTGTTGCGTATGCAATTAATCCAACTCAAGTGAATGTCAGAGTAAATATTGTACCAGTTACTAGATATTTAGGAGTAATAAATGATGAGTACCCTACCTATACATACCCATAAGTTTCAAATACAAATGCAAACAAACATTGCTTGTCGACTTCTACATGTAGGATTTTTAACAAATAATGAACAGGAGTAGCAGAGTTACTGAAAGGATATACCATTTTATATCTGTAATTTGTTTGCTTGTTTAAATCAATGTTTGTGAGTGTTTGTGTGTGATTTTTAGCAATAATGTATGTGCGAAAGCATAGATTTGTGTTAATTTGCAATTCCGATTTCAATTTTATAATTTCTGGCATTTCCTCCTCTATCTAGAGAATACCAGAAATCCTGTTAAAACCGCAATCACATCCTGCTGGTTTCGAATATAAACACACGTTAAAACACATTACAACATCTTTGTATTGGCAATCACCTCCTGCCATCTTGTCACCCACACATACTGGTACAATTACAGTGATGTGAAAATAAGGAGGAATTTAAACTGTTTGTTTTCTATTCATTCCTACTTCAGGCAAACTACTCAATTATACGCCGAACTTCAGAGAGATTTCGTATTACAGCATTATTAGTTAACGGCGATTGGTCTTTCAATATTTGTTTCAGTGTAACACTAAGCTATTTTGCCTCATGGACACACTGCCATCTGGTGAACTTCGTGTGAATTGACATAGTATCACCCGTCTCTTCCTTCTTCTCGTGACCAAAATGGACTCTGAAATCGTAAGCGCAAAGTCATTGTGATACTCCTGTAGCCATTTCTCCCTAGTTTAAATTATCTTTAGTAGTTTCCGATAGAACCAACTGGTACTTCTAAAAAATTCGATTATATTTTTTAGTGTTATGTATTTGACACAGCCTAAATAACTATGTACTAGGGCGAGGGGCTCCCTTAACTGCAACAGTAACTATTTATCATGTGGGTAGTCCATATGATCTGACATACGTTCAATCATACGGTAAGTCAGCCTAGAAAATATATTTTTGAATTTAGTAGAAAATCATAAGGTGCTTTTCTGTGAAGTACAGAGTTAGAACATTTTAAATATTCTATAAGTGCTAACGGTGGGCCTTAGTTTCCGTTTTTATATTGCTATCATTCGCTATCATGCTCGATATTACAGTTGGAAGAATAATCTGCGAAACAGTTTATCCTAATGATGATAATGCCTCATTCATTCTATATTTAATTTTCGCTAAATGTCCTGGAATCCATATTGATTAACTTGTTAGTATTTCGTCTGAGTTAGTACAGGGATTTAAAGTCTTGTTGCTTGGAACCTATATTAACTTTACAATATTTCATAAAAGTTTTAAGACATGTACAGGAACGAGATATAGATACCTATGGTTCGACGACTAGAGATTGAATATTTTTATTCTTCTTAAGGACAGTGACTGGTATTCCGATTAGGAAGGGTACTTCTATGCTTCGTATACGTAGAGTAGATATGTCATCGCTATTGGGTCATGTCTCAGTGAGCCAACTTCTTACTCATTGGAGTCTCAGCAAAATCTTATAGTCTAGTCTATATTCGAGTCTGTAGTCTAGTCTATAGACTAGACTGCTATAGACTAGACTACTATAGAGTAGACTATAGACTAGACTATAGACTAGACTATAGACTAGACTATAGACTAGACTATAGACTAGACTATAGAGACTATAGACTAGACTATAGACTAGAATAGACTAGACTATAGACTAGACTATAGACTAGACTATAGACTAGACTATAGACTAGACTATAGACTAGACTATAGACTAGACTATAGACTAGACTATAGACTAGACTATAGACTAGACTATAGACTAGATTATAGACTAGACTATAGACTAGACTATAGACTAGACTATAGACTAGACTATAGACTAGACTATAGACTAGACTATAGACTAGACTATAGACTAGACTATAGACTAGACTATAGACTAGACTATAGACTAGACTATAGACTAGACTATAGACTAGACTATAGACTAGACTATAGACTAGACTATAGACTAGACTATAGACTAGACTATAGACTAGACTATAGACTAGACTATAGACTAGACTATAGACTAGACTATAGACTAGACTATAGACTAGACTATAGACTAGACTATAGACTAGACTATAGACTAGACTATAGACTAGACTATAGACTAGACTATAGACTAGACTATAGACTAGACTATAGACTAGACTATAGACTAGACTATAGACTAGACTATAGACTAGACTATAGACTAGACTATAGACTAGACTATAGACTAGACTATAGACTAGACTATAGACTAGACTATAGACTAGACTATAGACTAGACTATAGACTAGACTATAGACTAGACTATAGACTAGACTATAGACTAGACTATAGACTAGACTATAGACTAGACTATAGACTAGACTATAGACTAGACTATAGACTAGACTATAGACTAGACTATAGACTAGACTATAGACTAGACTAGACTAGACTATAGACTAGACTATAGACTAGACTATAGACTAGACTATAGACTAGACTATAGACTAGACTATAGACTAGACTATAGACTAGACTATAGACTAGACTATAGACTAGACTATAGACTAGACTATAGACTAGACTAGACTAGACTATAGACTAGACTATAGACTAGACTATAGACTAGACTATAGACTAGACTATAGACTAGACTATAGACTAGACTATAGACTAGACTATAGACTAGACTATAGACTAGACTATAGACTAGACTATAGACTAGACTATAGACTAGACTATAGACTAGACTATAGACTAGACTATAGACTAGACTATAGACTAGACTATAGACTAGACTATAGACTAGACTATAGACTAGACTATAGACTAGACTATAGACTAGACTATAGACTAGACTATAGACTAGACTATAGACTTGATATAGACTTGACTATAGACTTGACTATAGACTTGACTATAGACTTGACTATAGACTTGACTATAGACTTGACTATAGACTTGACTATAGACTTGACTATAGACTTGACTATAGACTTGACTATAGACTTGACTATAGACTTGACTATAGACTTGACTATAGACTTGACTATAGACTTGACTATAGACTTGACTATAGACTTGACTATAGACTTGACTATAGACTTGACTATAGACTTGACTATAGACTTGACTAAGACTTGACTATAGACTTGACTATAGACTTGACTATAGACTTGACTATAGACTTGACTATAGACTTGACTATAGACTTGACTATAGACTTGACTATAGACTTGACTATAGACTTGACTATAGACTTGACTATAGACTTGACTATAGACTTGACTATAGACTTGACTATAGACTTGACTATAGACTTGACTATAGACTTGACTATAGACTTGACTATAGACTTGACTATAGACTTGACTATAGACTTGACTATAGACTTGACTATAGACTTGACTATAGACTTGACTATAGACTTGACTATAGACTTGACTATAGACTTGACTATAGACTTGACTATAGACTTGACTATAGACTTGACTATAGACTAGACTATTGACTAGTCTATAATGAATGAATGTTTATTAACCGATCTGCACATAACATTTAAATTTTACTTCAATTTTCTCACCCACTGTATACGAAAAGTTTAAACAACAATTATGTGGTTTCCTATTTGTGATTGGACATATTGAACACGTATGGCTAAACGTATGTTGTACATTTGATTGTGTAATATATCTAATATCGAGAAGAAAATCCAAAATACCAGTACCATTACATAATCCATAAGCTTCTACATTTGTCTGTCCATTGAGCCATATGCTGCTTGTCTATCAATTTCATTTAACCGTAAGCTATAACGGATGACACAGATACGATTGGTGTTCAAACATTTATAAAAACAAATCTTTGAGCATATGTATGTATGTATAATGTCCTTTGAATCCTAAAAAAATAAAAACAATATAGAGAGTCTATAAAACACCCATTTGGACACTTCCCTGACATATGCAAATCACCCACTTCCTTTTAGAAAAAAACAACAAAATTTCAATCATTCCCTGTGGCCTTTGGCTACAATTTCCAGAGTTTTTTCTTTGTATTTTAAAATATTGTTGTGTGCAATTTCGATTTTAAAATGTTGCTAATATGGAGATAGCAAGTACCAGATT
The DNA here is from genome assembly GCF_015586225.1 of Lucilia sericata. Lineage (NCBI taxonomy): Eukaryota > Metazoa > Arthropoda > Insecta > Diptera > Calliphoridae > Lucilia > Lucilia sericata. The sequence goes on along the minus strand of NW_023994589.1, from coordinate 190,632 downwards.
TTATATGTATCAATGTTTTAATTTTCTGCTTTTGCTTTTTAATCTGGTCAACATACATTTTTTTGTTGCCATTTATTGCTGGTGTTACGAAATGTGACAGACATTCGGATTTGATCAATTAATTTGGCTAACACCGGTCATTTATCACGTGTCATAGATTTTGATTTCATTCGCAACCAGATAAAAGGGTTGTTTCCGTTTCCTCTGTGTATGTCTGTTGAATCATCCTCCCTCATTAATGGACTGCGATATGATTTGTGTTTGAAACACATTTAACAGGGTTTTATTATTCAACATAATCCCTAATTGAATGACTTTCATTTATCATTTGGAGTAATTGGAGATTTCAGGTTTAATGAAAAGCATTGTTTCCCAAATACGAACATGTAATATGAGCTATTAATAGACAAGATTTTATTTTAATTGTGTAATTTATTTTAAAGTAAAGGAGTTTTCTATTTAAAGATTTGGATGTTGTTTTTTTTTTTTAATTTTGGTTTGTGTTTGGATATAATCGTAGGTGTTTGATAGCAAAAGTTTAGATTTGAAATATCGTAGGTGTTTGATAGCAAAAGTTTAGATTTGAAATATCTGAGATCTAATTTAATTGGATCTGCTGCATAGGTCTGACTGAAAGGTCAGCAAGAAAGTTCAGACTGATGGAAAACTGCGATGGGCTCTTTCACCAACACCGTTTTCGATGAAGGACGAAGCTATGTTATCTTCGGCCTTAAGTTCGAATCAAAAGGTGCAAACTTTTGATAAGGTTATTTCCTCTCTGATGTGGACTTGTAGTTAGTTCTTCAAGAACTCTTTTCAGTTCAATTCCTCATGGAGAAAGAAAAAATAGAACGTCTCGCTACCAGCTTTCTCAAAATCTATCTTTTCTGCAAAACTGTGTCTCTTTACTATCTTAAATAGAAAACACTCTCATATTAACAAACAGGACCTTAAAATTTCAAACATCTATCATATTACAAAAACTGTAAAAAAAAATTTATTTCTAGTTTAAAATTACACTTCAGTTACAAAGTGCCTGAGTGGGGTTTTGAGTCCACTTGTGTGTTTAAGTGTTTTCTTTAAACAGTGTTTTTTTTCGTACGTTCTCTTCGGTTTATTTTTGCAATAATGTTGATGCGTGAAATGAATTCGACACCCTTCTATTGATTGCGAAAATAAAAACAGACCCTTCAGTAAAATACACACAATGAACCAAAAAAAAAAAACACTGACATGCACGCATACACTTAAATAAACAAACGGTCACAATAGCAGCGGAAAAAAGGACCTCTGGCCGCGTCAACATACTATATGGATGTGTTTAATGGTGTGATGATGATGATGACGACGACAATGATGAAAAAACATTTCACGTATGATTGTTACAAAATAAATAGAAAATTTACATTTTCGCTGTCATAAACAGTTTTTGAAATTTAAATTTTCAACATTTATGTTTGATAAGCGAAAAACAATTGTTGTTTTTTTTTTCAAAGAATAATTTCGTTTGTTGCAAATATGTTAGAAATTGCTTACAAATGTAAATTGAATTCAGTTTGAGTTTTTTTGTACTTTTGCATTTTATGTCGAAGGCTTTAAGTAAACAAAAAAGGAAACAGGAAATTGAAATTAAAAATATTTACACAAATATGTTTATGAGTCGAAGTGGGGGAAAGGGAAATCAAATAAGTAACTTTACTAGTGGGTGTGTGATGGCGCCACACCAAACTATATTTCTTTATTGAAGTACTCCAAGTGGTAGTACGTACCAACTCGCCCACTCATGTTTTCATAAATAACTATCGCCGCTAAAATATAAATTGGAAAACGGAGCAGAATTTACGTAATACGATGGAGACCAAGTCTAAACCTGTTAGTTAGTTAGTTAGTTAGTTAGTTAGTTTTAGTTAGTTAGTTAGTTAGTAGTTAGTTAGTTAGTTAGTTAGTTAGTTAGTTAGGTAGTTAGTTAGTTAGTTAGTAGTTAGTTAGTTAGTGTTAGTAGTTAGTTAGTTAGTTAGTTAGTTAGTAGTAGTAGTTAGTTTTAGTAGTTAGTTAGTTAGTTTAGTTAGTTAGTTAGTTAGTTAGTAGTTAGTTAGTTAGTTAGTTAGTAGTTAGTAGTTAGTTAGTTAGTTAGTTAGTTAGTTAGTTAGTTAGTTAGTTAGTTAGTTAGTTAGTTAGTTAGTTAGTTAGTAGTTAGTTAGTAGTTAGTTAGTTAGTTAGTTAGTAGTTAGTTAGTTAGTTAGTGTCGTTAGTTGTAGGTAGTTAGTTAGTTAGTTGTTAGTTAGTTAGTTAGTTAGTTAGTTAGTTAGTAGTTAGTAGTTAGTTAGTAGTAGTAGTTAGTTAGTTAGTTAGTTAGTTAGTTAGTTAGTTAGTTAGTTAGTTAGTGTTAGTTAGTAGTAGTAGTAGTTAGTTAGTTAGTTAGTTAGTTAGTTAGTTGTAGTTAGTTAGTTGTTAGTTAGTTAGTTAGTTAGTTAGTTAGTTAGTTAGTTAGTTAGTAGTAGGTTAGTTAGTTAGTTAGTTAGTTAGTTAGTTAGTTAGTTAGTTAGTAGTTAGTTAGTTAGTTAGTTAGTTAGTTAGTAGTTAGTTAGTTAGTTAGTTAGTTAGTTAGTTAGTTAGTTAGTTAGTTAGTTAGTTAGTTAGTAGTTAGTTAGTTAGGTTAGTTAGTTAGTTAGTTAGTAGTTAGTTAGTGAGTTAGTAGTTAGTTAGTTAGTTAGTAGTTAGTTAGTTAGTTAGTAGTTAGTTAGTTAGTTAGTTAAGTTAGTTAGTTAGTTAGTTAGTTAGTAGTTAGTTAGTTAGTTAGTTAGTTAGTTAGTTAGTTAGTTAGTTAGTTAGTTAGTTAGTTAGTTAGTAGTTAGTTAGTTAGTTAGTTAGTTAGTTAGTTAGTTAGTTAGTAGTAGTTAGTTAGTTAGTTAGTTAGTTAGTTAGTTAGTTAGTTAGTTAGTTAGTTAGTTAGTAGTTAGTTAGTTAGTTAGTTAGTTAGTTAGTAGTTAGTTAGTTAGTTAGTTAGTTAGTTAGTTAGTTAGTTAGTTAGTTATGTAGTTAGTTAGTTAGTTAGTTCGTTAGTTAGTTAGTTAGTAGTTAGTTAGTTAGTTAGTTAGTTAGTTAGTTAGTTAGTTAGTTAGTTAGTTAGTTAGTTAGTTAGTTAGTTAGTTAGTTAGTTAGTTAGTTAGTTAGTAGTTAGTTAGTAGTTAGTTAGTTAGTTAGTTAGTTAGTTAGTTAGTTAGTTAGTTAGTTAGTTAGTTAGTTAGTTAGTTAGTTAGTTAGTTAGTTAGTTAGTTAGTTAGTTAGTTAGTTAGTTAGTTAGTTAGTTAGTTAGTTAGTAGTTAGTTAGTTAGTTAGTTAGTTAGTTAGTTAGTTAGTTAGTAGTTAGTTAGTTAGTTAGTTAGTTAGTTAGTTAGTTAGTTAGTTAGTTAGTTAGTTAGTTAGTTAGTTAGTTAGTTAGTTAGTTAGTAGTTAGTTAGTTAGTTAGTTAGTTAGTTAGTTAGTTAGTTAGTTAGTTAGTTAGTTAGTTAGTTAGTTAGTTAGTTAGTTAGTTAGTTAGTTAGTTAGTTAGTTAGTTAGTTAGTTAGTTAGTTAGTTAGTTAGTTAGTTAGTTAGTTAGTTAGTTAGTTAGTTAGTTAGTTAGTTAGTTAGTTAGTTAGTTAGTTAGTTAGTTAGTTAGTTAGTTAGTTAGTTAGTTAGTTAGTTAGTTAGTTAGTTAGTTAGTTAGTTAGTTAGTTAGTTAGTTAGTAGTTAGTTAGTTAGTTAGTTAGTTAGTTAGTTAGTTAGTTAGTTAGTTAGTTAGTTAGTTAGTTAGTTAGTTAGTTAGTTAGTTAGTTAGTTAGTTAGTTAGTTAGTAGTTAGTTAGTTAGTTAGTTAGTTAGTTAGTTAGTTAGTTAGTTAGTTAGTTAGTTAGTTAGTTAGTTAGTTAGTTAGTTAGTTAGTTAGTAGTTAGTTAGTTAGTTAGTAGTTAGTAGTTAGTTAGTTAGTAGTTAGTTAGTTAGTTAGTTAGTTAGTTAGTTAGTAGTTAGTTAGTTAGTTAGTTAGTTAGTAGTTAGTTAGTAGTTAGTTAGTTAGTTAGTAGTAGTTAGTTAGTTAGTTAGTTAGTTAGTTAGTTAGTTAGTTAGTTAGTTAGTTAGTTAGTTAGTTAGTTAGTTAGTTAGTTAGTTAGTTAGTAGTTAGTTAGTTAGTAGTTAGTTAGTTAGTTAGTTAGTTAGTTAGTTAGTTAGTTAGTTAGTTAGTTAGTTAGTTAGTTAGTTAGTTAGTAGTTAGTTAGTTAGTTAGTTAGTTAGTTAGTTAGTTAGTTAGTAGTTAGTTAGTTAGTTAGTAGTTAGTTAGTTAGTTAGTTAGTTAGTTAGTTAGTAGTTAGTTAGTTAGTTAGTTAGTTAGTTAGTTAGTTAGTTAGTTAGTAGTTAGTTAGTTAGTTAGTTAGTTAGTTAGTTAGTTAGTTAGTTAGTTAGTTAGTTAGTTAGTTAGTTAGTAGTTAGTTAGTTAGTTAGTTAGTTAGTTAGTTAGTTAGTTAGTTAGTTAGTTAGTTAGTTAGTTAGTAGTTAGTTAGTTAGTTAGTTAGTTAGTAGTTAGTTAGTTAGTTAGTTAGTTAGTAGTTAGTTAGTTAGTTAGTTAGTTAGTTAGTTAGTTAGTTAGTTAGTAGTAGTTAGTTAGTTAGTTAGTTAGTAGTTAGTTAGTTAGTAGTTAGTTAGTTAGTAGTAGTTAGTTAGTTAGTTAGTTAGTTAGTTAGTTAGTTAGTTAGTTAGTTAGTTAGTTAGTTAGTTAGTTAGTTAGTTAGTTAGTTAGTTAGTTAGTTAGTTAGTTAGTTAGTTAGTTAGTTAGTTAGTTAGTTAGTTAGTTAGTTAGTAGTTAGTTAGTTAGTTAGTTAGTTAGTAGTTAGTTAGTTAGTTAGTTAGTTAGTTAGTTAGTAGTTAGTTAGTTAGTAGTAGTTAGTTAGTTAGTTAGTTAGTTAGTTAGTTAGTTAGTAGGTTAGTTAGTTAGTTAGTTAGTTAGTTAGTTAGTTAGTTAGTTAGTTAGTTAGTTAGTTAGTTAGTTAGTTAGTTAGTTAGTTAGTTAGTTAGTTAGTTAGTTAGTTAGTTAGTTAGTTAGTTAGGTTAGTTAGTTAGTTAGTTAGTTAGTTAGTTAGTTAGTTAGTTAGTTAGTAGTTAGTAGTTAGTTAGTTAGTTAGTTAGTAGTTTAGTTAGTTAGTTAGGTTAGTAGTTAGTTAGTTAGTTAGTTAGTTAGTTAGTTAGTTAGTTAGTAGTTAGTTAGTTAGTTAGTTAGTTAGTAGTTAGTTAGTTAGTTAGTTATTAGTTAGTTAGTTAGTTAGTAGTTAGTAGTTAGTTAGTTAGTTAGTAGTTAGTTAGTTAGTTAGTTAGTTAGTTAGTTAGTCCAATTTCATATTATATAATACTTGTCTTTACAAATTTGTCAAGTTACTTCTAACACCTTCTTAACCTTAGTGTTTTAAAAATGGTTTACAAGTACTTAGTGTTCAAATGCAAACAAATGTCAAATGGTTTTGCCATTTTTTATGCAACACTTTTCGTTAAACTTTCTCATTTATTCTACATTTGTGTTAGCGACTAAAATATAATGCCAATTGTTGTCAACTAAAGGCAATTTGAATCTAAGTGGCTTTAGCACATGACAACAACAAAACTAAGCACTTCTTCTTTTTTTGGTCCTTTCTTAGGAATAACATAAAACAAAAGTCCTTTTGAGTACAAAAAGGCTAAAGGATGTTGTTTGAAAAAAATTCACCCCATAAATTACAAAAAACTTTAACTCTCCATACATCACCATTCAGCTAATATTTATCCTACCGAGTATACTGTTTAAACATTTAGTCACCCACTTGCACAATTCGTCCTTAATTCCCAGAGTGTTAAACTATGGCTTTGCGACAAGTAGCAACTTACACTTCCCTTAATACTTATTCCTGTTTGTTGTTTTGTTGTTGTAAGGATTTAGATTTTCCGGTTGAAATTTTTTGGTTTTGACTTTTTGGTTGTTTTTGTTTTTTATTGTTAAGCTCCCCCTCGAAGTTTGTTTGAATTTTTTTGTTTTGTTTTTCTTAACAATTTTCTCACACTTTTATTTTCATAAAAACAGTTGACATTTTTCCTTCGAAAATTGTGTTTTCATATTCAATTGAAATCCTTTTATATTGTCTATTTGTTTTGTTAAGTGGAGTGTGGTGTAAAAGCAGTGTAAAAGAACTTGTTGCTGGAAAAAATAGGAATAATTTAAAAGGGATGTTTCGTTTTGTTATATTTGGAAAGTTTTTTTGTGTGTTCTAAACCATGTTTTAAACTGTTTTGTGCAGTTTTTTTTTTTAATATAGCTTTGTTGTGGTTTAGAGAAAAGTTTTTGCTAAAGTTTTTTTCACTTTTTTAAAGTTCCTGCTAAGATTGGAAAATAGGAATTCATTCTGCAGTATTACCTTTAAAAAAGAACGAGTTCTAAAATGCACTAAATGGTTTGTTAGTCGACAAGACTATCTGGGGCAATACATTAAAGATATTGCACCTTCTCCCAATACATAAACATTACCTGTAATAAACAGTTGACGACCTACAAGTCGTTATTAGTCCGACAAACTAATAGCGTCTCTCTAATAATCCAAGAAGGAAGTCTTAATCAAACGGGACCTGTACCGAATGACATGGGGATGTTTTCAATTCTATAAAACCTGAATGATAAGCAACAAGAAAGCTTGTCATAGAATAAGTATTAAAGAAACAATTGTTTTGTATGTTTCTAACAAGGTCCACGGTTTATGTTGAGTGGATCAATGCATTGAGAATCTTGCTTCTATTTTGGGGCATGATTGCAGTAAGATATGCTAGTGGTTCAATTTCAACGTTTACATTCGTTTTTGTGGAATCGTACTATACGGCTTCATATCAATTTATTATCAGCCATTAGCAAACGTTTTGAACCATAGGATATTCTGAAAGTGTGGAGCATGGTTCATAGTATATAAGAACTTAAACATTTAATTTTTTTTCGGATTTTACCATTTAATTCAATCGGTAAACTTCAACACGTTAAAACAATCACGTTAAAACACATTAAAACAATCATCACTGAGTTTAAGGGGCGAGAGTAGGATTAATAGCTAATAGTAGGAAATTCGAAGCTTTCGTAATCTTCTGAGTGCTCTAATACTGGTCTCAAGTATCCTAAATATGCAAACTAAGATATAAACTTCAACCATCTGTCAATGTTCAGTATATCTGATAAACCGTTAAAAAATAATGTGAATACTAAAGTGAAATCTCACATCTCACAAGTAATACTTGAGCTAATATGACTACAACTGTTCAAACGGTCTAAATTTGGGAATATATGTTTTATACCTATATACTTTTCGGATCAGAATACCGACACTTCTTTCGGGGCGATCAATCATAGGCTCTACTGACGGTTAAACTATTTTTTGGTGTACTATGCTTGGTTTTTTAATCAACATCTGACTTACAACGTTGTCACTAACGATATAGCCACGAGATAATTAGCAAGTGAAATCTAAGATCGTCGACCAATTCTTGGTGCTACTGAAGAAACACTTAATAAGAAATAGGGTGATCGATTATTCGACATTTTCCAAAAACCGGTCTTCGAATAGTTCGAATAGTTGACATTTAAAAAAAACCGGTTGATATTTTTCAAATTCAGAAAAAACCGGTTAACCGGTTTTTCATTATAAATAAAACAAATATATTTTAATATGAAAAACTTAATGTTTATGTTTAAATTTGATTAATAAAACATGGCCCGAAATGATTTTTAACAGTTTAAAAGATTATAACTTTAGATCAAGTCGTCTGATTTACACTATTTCCTTAATAAAAAAAAATTGGGAAAAAAAGTGGGACACTTCTGTTAAACATAAGGTACTATGTAATCCTAGCTTATATTAAAAGCCCTGTTTAGGAAATTTGCATAGGCATTCCAACACTTCCATAAAATTTCAGCCGTAAATTAATTATGGTAATTGGAATATAATCTTAAGATTGATAAAATTTTATCAAACAGTTATCAATTTTACAAATAAATTTTTTTAATTAATTAGGAAAATCAAAAAAGTTTAACCAAAGGAGCTGTAGAAAAATATACGCTAGTTCTTCGACTCGAATATTTTTAAAATTTAGACGGGCTGTATTATTATTTACTTAAAAATTTCATTTAAATAATCTTTGAATACAAAACAAATAAAAGTATTCGAAACCGGGTTTTAAAAAGTGAAAAAACCGGGTTATTCGATATTCGAAAAATCAACATTAAGAAAAAACCGACACTGGTAAAGCAGAAAAAACCGGTTTTAAAACCGGTTGAAAAATCGAGTCGATCACCCTAATAAGAAACCATGAAAACCTGATCATTTATCGATTTTAATATGAGCATCAGGGTGATTTTCGGAAGAGTGTTTTTGACAGGGTACTTGGGTCAATTATGGGCCGATATGTTAAAACTCTATTTGTTTAAGGTTATTAGAAGTATGATATTTGCCTGCGCATTGAGCTCAACAGTTCCCACATTAAGAAATACAATGATATGCTATTGAGTAATGATCAATACGCCAAAACTAAGAGCTTAAACGAAATATCATAGGTGCTGTCTGTATCACCATCACTAGGGTCGTCAATATCTAAAAAAAAATTATAGAAGCTGATCTAGATGAAGCTATAGATATTTAACATATCTTGCGTATAAAGCAAACGATTGAAATTAACCATTAAACATCTTTAAGTAAGCATCAGATCAAAAAGTTAGAAATCATTAATCATCTTTATGCCAATTCCAAGATATCACTCACACTTTTCTTAGTTACTCAGTCCGACAAAATTTTAAAAAAGTCGAAACCCTGTGTTATACTTTTCTAAAGGATTGAGCCGCGCTGAATCCGAATCTGATCTCAGATTTTTTCCATCACATCTAAGATATCGTGTCCTGAAACTTGAAAAACGCAATTTTTCCACTTTTTGAGATGTTATAACAGCGCCAAGACAACTTTATTTATAAAATGTTGTATGCCATGTTAATGTCCGTTCTGTCAACTTTAAAATAAAGGTAAACATCTGATATATCCTTTTTTCTCGTCGAGATAGTATATACACCCAAAGCTTGAAAACTCATTGCTTATGCCCATGTCCGTTCTGTCAACTTTAAAATAAAGGGTAAACATCTGACATATCTTTTTTTCTCGTCCCAAGCTTGAAAACTCATTGCTTATGCCCTACTTTACTACAGTGAGAAGGGTATTCTGCTTTGTGAATATTGTTTATTACGAACAAAACTATTGCATCCACACTTGCCTGAGGATGTGTCAATCGACTCATAATCACTTTCTGATTCGATTTAACGATGTCTGGCTATTATAACGTTTCAAAAAGGGCAAAATATGGCGTTTTTTTCAAATTTCAGGACACGATATCTCAAATCCCAGATGTGATGGAGAAATTTTGAAGCCAGATTTGATTTCGGTGCAGCTCCTTAAGATTAGTTTACTTTGCCGACCAGTGTTATAAATTACGAAATATTGATGAATACAATGTATAAGGAGTAAGAAGAAATTTAAGAAGAAATTATTGATATTGTATTGTCCGGTAAAATTTTAAGAAAAATAAAAAATACATTAAACAAAAAGTTTAATTAAAATCAAAAATATAAAGTCGAAACGTTCTATTGAAATTATCTTTTATTTCGCAAATTCTATAGATGTTTACATATCTCACCCCTCTAGAAACATAAAATTCGTTTAAATAGCTTAAATTCTTCAATAATCCCTGCTATAAATACATAATAATTTCATATCAATAAAACAATAAAATACAATAATATTTTTTTCACTTCTCTATAGATTCAGCAATGAATTTCTCTATGCCATCTCTAAACCCCTCGTCCTTAAAAAATTTTAATGTTTGTACCATTTACAAACAATGTATTTTTATGGAACAACAAAAAAAAATTATATCCCTGTATTCAAAGATAAAAAAAATAATATCCAGCTAATCCACCCACAATAAGGGAAAGTAAGTCTGTATGAAAACAATAAAACCATAAAAGAAATAGACTCTGCTGATAAAGCTTTTATATCAATAACACAAGATGTACTACAACAACAACAACAACTAGAAAGAAACATCATCAATAGAACGAAAACAAAATCAATCGATTGATGTCCGGACAAAAGCCAATAATGCGATAGAAAGTAAAAAAAAACATAACTACTAAAAAATATATTTGACTAAAATAGATGAGAAAACGAAGATGAAGTGAACATGAATCCATAAATGATGCAGTCAGTCCAATATAAACGTAACATTTATAAATCCTTTGTTGGTTTTTTAGTATTTTATTTTTCCATTTCTTTTATTTTTTCAAAATTTTTTTATAATAAGGGGAATGAATGAGTGTATGAAAGTGTATTTGTTGGTTTATCCCCCTTTATGATTGAGATTCAGATCTATGAATATTAAACGGCACAATTTATATTGCCAAAACGAATCATGCATTTGAATAATGAAGAATTTAAGAAATTTGTGTGTTTTTTATCATGAGGATTTGTGAATTTTTTTTGTTATAAAAGTAGATTAATTTTTAATTTTTGTGTAACTGAGAATATAAAAATTATATATTTAGATATAAAGAAATTTAAAGAAATTTTAGAGTTTCCTCGGGAACTCGGAATATAGGCTAAAATCAGTGCACATTCTAAAGGAATGGACAGAGGTAAATGTGGTTCCAAAAGATAAAATTATAAAACTGTCATCGTTTTCTTTAAAAAGTTTCTAAAAACTGGTTGATGTCCATTTTAGAAATTGTACATATTATCAACTACTCCGTCCAACTCTTGGTGTTATTGAAGAAACACTTGATAAGAAACCATTAAAACCTGATCATTTATCGATTTTAATATGAACTTTAAAGTTATTTTCAAAATAGAGTTTTGTAAAGAGAGACTTGGGTCAATTATGGGCCGATATTTTTTACAGACTTTCTCTTAATACCTTGATTTTTAAACGATTTATTGACAATAAAGTGTATTTTAATAGTAGATAAATTTATATGAGGGCTAGGGTCAAATTTGGACCGACTTTGCTCATTTTCTATTCCAAAGAAAATACAGCAACAGATGTTTGTGAAAAATGTCTGCCCTAGCGGGTATTCAGACAGAAGATCCAGGATATATCGTCTTAGAATCTAATAAGAATATTTGTGGCTATACAGCCAGTATTTCGATGATATTTTAATATATAAACTTGTTTAAGGGTCTGATGGACTAAGAGATTCTCATGAAATCAGCACTTAGTGGACAAGAAAATCGTTCTAAATATCAACCAAGCGAAGATTTAATATGTGTAGTCTTTTTACCGGAATATCTAAAAGTACGGACCATAGACTGCTCCGTCGGAATAGTACAAGTTTGAAAATACTAGGGGAAACCAAATACATTGACGTAACTTTGTCGATCATTATCAAGGCCAAATTTCTTTCAACGATAAGTGATCTCATCAAATCAACCCTTACAACAAAGATTCAATATGTGTACACTTTTTACTGGAATATCTTAAAGTAGGGACGTTAGACTACTTCGTCTGTATAGTGCAAGTTTGTAAAATGTAATTGGAAACCAAATATATTGGCGTAATTTTGGAGTTTAAACTAAAATGGAAATGTATTATTGTGAAGAGGTTGGTTTTTGAATCTTACTTCGAGTACTATTCAAGGTCTGTACCGCCCCGTGGTGGAATGCGGTAGAAACCATATTTTATAAGGTTCAAATACTAGTTTATCTTGTTATTACTGGCTTCATAACCTCAACAACCTGGATCATTCTTTAGACTCAGAGAATTTGTCAAATGAGACTAACATTTTATTAAGGGCTGGGCAATGTTGGGGAAGCAGTCGGATTATACTACAGTAAGTTTTGGCAAGGCCATCTAAATCACAATGTCCAAAAAAGAAGTCTACCATCTATTTCCTTCAAGGAGACGAAACATTAGTCTATATTAACCGTTCCAAAAACTGTTGCTGCTACTGATTCGGGCATTTTCTCCGACTAGCTCTAGATCTACATCTATGTTGAAGTTTTCGTCTTTTATATAACCGGTGGAAGAATTCCTGAATTCTGGATAAAATTTCGAGACGTCGATCATTAATATCTACGTAGGCCGCCTTCTATCAACATCCTCAACTGCATCATATTAAGATTGAATTGTCTCTTCAAATGCATTTACTTTCAATCCCTAACCAGATGATACTTTTTGAGTTGATAGGGGTTCCAAAGCAGAATGGAAATTGGAGAAATAAAATTGTCATTAAGAGATCGTCTTTTTGTCACGATATTGAAAAAAGGACTGTTGGCCTTTGATATAAACTTATTAAGGATTGTTGGGGAATATATACCGGTAAAACCCTTGCGTGGGATTCCTTTGATCTAAAAGAGCGCTAAATAACATATATTGGCAGGAGTCTCGAGTCTAGTTTGTGACCTGATGTGTCTCAAAGATGTGATCTTTGAATGTATTTAGCAAATATAATGATATTATTTGGACAATATAGAATTATTAGAGACCATTTCTAAATTTAACAATTCCAACTGAACAAGATATTTTTTCAAATTTATTTCTGGTTCCTTTTCTTACTTTGTTTAAAATCTCAACTAATCGAAACTAAACATTTATTACTTCGAATCTCTAAATATCTCCCTTTGGACTCCTAAACTTAAACATACAATTTCCACGCACTGCTAACTACATATTTAAATAACTGACTTAGCAATGGTTCCGGAAAATATTTTACAATTTTTTTCCTGTTTCTTTTGGTAAATTTTATTAACTGCAAAAAATCTTATTTGCATGTTTATTTTGTTTAATTTTGCGTTATGCACCCTCTTATACTCAAGACAATTATTATGCCGAAAAAAGCAATAAAAGAAGGAAAGATTTTCCAAATTCCCCAAACGCATATTATTTGATGAATTTTCCACTTGTTGTTAGATTTACATTTAAAAAAAAATCTACTAAATTCGATTTACTCCTATGCTAATGCTTGTGTCAAACGTGTCAAAGTTGTCTGTCTAAATCGCTGTTCTTTGACTCTGCACCCTCAATTGGAAAATTATGAAACGAAAACAAATTTCATGCTTAATGTCGCGGTTTCGATTTTTTTATTGTGCGAATTTGTTTGTTTACGCCGAAGAACGAATTTCGTAAAAAAAATTTGCATTTTAAGTGCGTTTGTCGTTTGTCTAAAAAATAATATTTATAAATAAGATTTTAACGCATATGTACAAATACGTTTAACTTTTTAAGCAACCATAACACCACTACGGCTGACAAAACAACCCCCTCCTCTGAGATTTTTGCTTTAGCTACTTTTGCTTATGTTGCTGCTGGTAGCTGAAACAAAATCTCTATGAAATCTAAGAACTTTTGGAAAAAAAATAAAAAAACATTAAATCTCATCATGTCTGTTGCGAGAAAAATCGTGACTTTTCCATCAAATCAAAAAGTCGTTATAGTTGGATAGATTTTTTGTTGTTCCTGATACCCTATAATCTGCACTTTTATTTAGGCATATATACATAATTTGCTTCCGAAAACCGAAGCATATTCGAAAAGGAGAGACCTTAATACTTCCAACCCACTATGTGAAAAGGCATTCATCACATCGGATTCGAATAATGGATCAGAGTAGGTAATAAGTTCTACTCTTCGATTTATTGTAAGTGAAGCAAGAGTTCAATCATTTATCTCGCAGGGCGCTAATAATAAAGCAGTCGTAACAGACTTCGATTTCGGTAGGTTAACAGTAAGTTTTCTGGGCAGTCAGAGGTAGAATTTCAGAGGTCGTGTGTTCGATTTCCATCAGAGGTCTGGTAAAAGAGCGTTAAAGGCCTAGGTATATTCTTCGGATTTGATGTATGATACATCCTCCTTTGTAACCAACTAACCAACTAACCAACCAACTAACTACTAACTAACTAACTAACTAACTAACTAACTAACTAAACTAACTAACTACTACTACTAACTAACTAACTAACTAACTACTAACTAACGACTAACTAACTAACTAACTAACTAACTAACTAACTAACTACTAACTACTAACTAACTAACTAACTAACTAACTAACTAACTAACTAACTAACTAACTAACTAACTAACTAACTAACTAACTAACTAAACTAACTACTAACTAACTAACTAACTAACTAACTAACTAACTAACTACTACTAACTAACTAACTAACTAACTACTAACTACTAACTAACTAACTAACTAACTAACTACTAACTAACTAACTAACTACTAAACTAACTAACTAACTAACTAACTAACTAACTAACTAACTAACTAACTAACTACTAACTAACTAACTAACTAACTAACTAACTAACTAACTAACTACTAACTAACTAACTAACTAACTACTAACTAACTAACTAACTAACTAACTAACTAACTAACTAACTAACTAACTAACTAACTAACTACTAACTAACTAACTAACTAACTAACTAACTAACTAACTAACTAACTACTAACTAACTAACTACTAACTAACTAACTAACTAACTAACTAACTAACTAACTAACTAACTAACTAACTAACTAACTAACTAACTACTAACTAACTAACTAACTAACTAACTAACTAACTAACTAACTAACTAACTAACTAACTAACTAACTAACTAACTAACTAACTAACTAACTAACTAACTAACTAACTAACTAACTAACTAACTAACTAACTAACTAACTAACTAACTAACTAACTAACTAACTAACTAACTAACTAACTAACTAACTAACTAACTACTAACTAACTAACTAACTAACTAACTAACTAACTAACTAACTAACTAACTAACTAACTAACTAACTAACTAACTAACTAACTACTAACTAACTAACTAACTAACTAACTAACTAACTAACTAACTAACTAACTAACTAACTAACTAACTAACTAACTAACTAACTAAACTAACTAACTAACTAACTAACTAACTAACTAACTAACTAACTAACTAACTAACTAACTAACTAACTAACTAACTAACTAACTAACTAACTAACTAACTAACTAACTAACTAACTAACTAACTAACTAACTAACTAACTAACTAACTACTAACTAACTAACTAACTAACTAACTAACTACTAACTAACTAACTAACTACGAACTAACTAACTAACTAATCTAACTAACTACTAACTAACTAACTAACTAACTAACTAACCTAACTAACTAACTAACTAACTAACTAACTAACTAACTAACTAACTAACTAACTAACTAACTAACTAACTAACTAACTAACTAACTAACTAACTAACTAACTAACTAACTAACTACTAACTAACTACTAACTAACTAACTAACTAACTAACTAACTAACTAACTAACTACTAACTAACTAACTAACTAACTAACTAACTAACTACTAACTAACTACTAACTAACTAACTACTAACTAACTAACTAACTAACTAACTACTAACTAACTAACTAACTAACTAACTACTAACTAACTAACTAACTAACTAACTAACTAACTAACTAACTAACTACTAACTAACTAACTAACTAACTAACTAACTAACTAACTAACTAACTAACTAACTAACTAACTAACTAACTAACTAACTAACTAACTAACTAACTACTAACTAACTAACTACTAACTAACTAACTAACTAACTAACTAACTAACTAACTAACTAACTAACTAACTAACTAACTAACTAACTACTAACTAACGAACTACTACTAACTAACTAACTAACTACTAACTAACTAACTAACTAACTAACTAACTAACTAACTAACTAACTAACTAACTAACTAACTAACTAACTAACTAACTAACTAACTAACTAACTAACTAACTAACTAACTAACTAACTAACTAACTAACTAACTAACTAACTAACTAACTAACTAACTAACTAACTAACTAACTAACTAACTAACTAACTAACTAACTAACTAACTAACTAACTAACTAACATAACTAACTAACTAACTAACTAACTAACTAACTAACTACTAACTAACTAACTAACTAACTAACTAACTAACTAACTAACTAACTAACTAACTAACTAACTACTAACTACTAACTAACTAACTAACTAACTAACTAACTAACTAACTAACTAACTAACTAACTAACTAACTAACTAACTAACTAACTAACTAACTAACTAACTAAACTAACTAACTAACTAACTAACTAACTAACTAACTAACTAACTAACTAACTAACTAACTAACTAACTAACTAACTAACTAACTAACTAACTAACTAACTAACTACTAACTAACTAACTAACTAACTAACTAACTAACTAACTAACTAACTAACTAACTAACTAACTAACTAACTAACTAACTAACTACTAACTAACTAACTAACTAACTAACTAACTAACTAACTAACTAACTAACTAACTAACTACTAACTAACTACTAACTAACTAACTAACTAACTAACTACTAACTAACTAACTAACTAACTAACTAACTAACTAACTAACTAACTAACTAACTAACTAACTACTAACTAACTAACTAACTAACTACTCTAACTAACTAACTAACTAACTAACTAACGAACTAACTAACTAACTAACTAACTAACTACTAACTAACTAACTAACTAACTAACTAACTACTAACTAACTAACTAACTAACTAACTACACTAACTAACTAACTAACTACTCTAACTAACTAACTAACTAACTAACTAACTAACTAACTAACTAACTAACTACTAACTACTAACTAACTAACTAACTAACTAACTAAACTAACTAACTAACTAACTAACTACTACTACTAACTAACTACTAACTAACTACTAACTAACTAACTAACTACTAACTAAACTACTAACTAACTAACTAACTAACTAACTAACTAACTAACTAACTAACTAACTAACTAACTAACTAACTAACTAACTAACTAACTAACTACTAACAACACTAACTAACTAACTAACTAAAACTAACTAACTAACTAACTAACTAACGAACTAACTAACTAACTACTACTAACTAACTAAGTCTGGTTTCAAATAAATTTATCTTCATTATCTGTACCGCTCCCGCCAGTCGTCATACATCACACAATTGATTTGCACTTTTTAAATGCGTTTTGATGCCACTGCTTTAGCTTTCAGACATCATGCTATAACAATTATTGTTACGTTATCGTTTATGTTGTTTTAAAACAAATTTTCTTTGAAAGTTTTATTGTCATCAATGTTCAATATGCCCGGAAAAATTCAGCACCCCTCCCCCGCCATTCACAGCAATGTCTAATAATTTCCAATTTTATTTACATAAAATTTCCATACCATCTGCACTTGTTTTTTTATATATTTTTGAAAATTCTATTTAAAGTTATTGTTTCAATTCGAATAGAAAAAAATTTGTTATGCCCTCCTTATTATCCTTGTTTATCTGGATATAATGTTGCTGCATATCCTTGTTTATGGTGTTGTATTGTTTGTTGATTTTCTGTGTGCCTTTTGTTACCTTTAAATTTAACTACAGTTTATGGATATTTTTGTGTGTATTCTCTGACTGGGTTTCTTTTAATTTTACGCTTATTGGTTTTTGGCAATCGCCTGTGCAAATAAGTTTCAACAGCGATAAGCTGGTTTATGTAGTTGTCGTTCGTCGTTCGCATTTATATTGAATCCTGTTGATGTTTCAAATGAAATTGTATAAGCGAAAATGGAAAAAAATCAAACGAAACCATAAACTAGTGTTAAGTAAAATAGATCCCAATATATTCTTGATAATCTGGTAAGCGTGCCTTTACCATAAGCCTACTCAATGGCCGGGAAAATGATGAGGAAGGTGTTTTAGTAGAATGATCTAAATTTTGTGATAGTTATAGAAGATTTTTTTGTATTAAAATTTTATTTGATTGGGTCAAACAAATATAAATTTAAATTAAAATTTTTATATAGCGAAAATTCAAAGTATCCTACAAATGCATTGAATCGATTTAATGTTTGAAAATAAAGATGTGAAAGGAAGAAAAGTTGGAGTTTTACTTATGGATGTTGTTGTCATGTATTGTCTGTATTAACTGCATGCTTTCGTTTTACATACCTGCCTGTCTGTCTTTCTGTCCATCCCCGGGGTTATGTTACCTTGGTGAAATATCCATCTTAATGTTATTGCAATATTCCGGGGGAAAGAAGTGCTACCAGTACCTCTAGTTTGCCGGGACTATAAACGGGTGATGATCAAATGTATCTTCGGCCTTTCCTTGATGTGATTTGACATGGGGTCTAACCAGATCACCATATAATCTAACACTTGGGGTGGCCGGTTGTCTACAGGACCTAGTCCTGGCCGGTCAATTGGTTGAGGTTCCTGTGGGATGCATGTAGTGGCTGTGGTTTAAACCCAAATTCGCGGGGAGAGAATGTTGGTTTAAGGACTGATATATCCAAATGCCATATATGTCTGGATTCCCTTTCCGGTGCTGTTGCCATATCAACAGATGTCACTGGGTGATGTGACAGAGTAACTTATGCTGGATTCCTGAACCCGTTGAGTATCTCTTACTCTTCTCGTAGTAGCAGTTTTAGGTTGACACTTGCTAGTTGCCTGTTATTCCGTAGATCGTTCTTTATGGTTTGAGAATGGGACTGATGTAATTGGTGAACGATCGGGAAGACTCCTCTGCCCGACAAGAGACTAGTACTGATTTAGTAGACCTCATACTTCAGGGAAGTTCTCGGTGTTGTTGCCATATCAATACGCGACTTATGGTTGAGTGCTGACCCTCAATTAGTCGGGGCAATTATTGGGTTCCAATTGACTTTAGAAATTCCTACATCCTTTGTCACATTATCTCACATACAGAGGGATCCTGATTTATTGGCTGGGTATTTCGGATTATCAAATAAGTCTCTAGGTGCTTTTACGAATCTCAGTAGTGTTGTTGCCTGGGCTTTAAAAGGTTAAGGAATGCACACTAATTAAATGATGGGGATTGCATTTTAAATAATGCAATCTTTCATGACATCAAAGGGTGGTCACCTTTCGATATACCGGAATATTGATTTCACCTGATGTTGGGTAACCTCCCCTTCTATTGACTTTAGACCAGTGATTGCTTTTTCCTTGTCGGGGTTTGCATTGGGATTGATCCCATGCTGCCTGTTATTCCGCAACGGGGCTTTAGAAAGCTCGAGTACTTTAGCAAAGTGCTTGTACATGGACTGGCACTGCCATGTACAAAAATTGCCACCTGAGTTCTTCATAGAATGATTCAGTGGCGCGTGGTAGACCGTCTCAAGTCTACCCAGTGGATGAAAAAGAACACCGTGAAGTTGTACATGTCTTAAGACATGTTTGTCTGTCTGACTATTCGCCTGTCTGTTTGTTGAAATCAATTTTCTGATGACCTTAAAGAAAACATGTCCGTCGTGCTTTCGAGAAGTTTCCTATTTAAAATCAGCAAAATCCGTCTATAAAAAAAATCCGAGATAATTTTGGAAAATTTCATCAGAAAAAAATTTGCAGAGTTTGATCAAAAACCAACAACAACATCACTTATTGGAAAAAAACGTATGTTTGGATATTTGTTGGTTTCATCGCTTTGTGTTTTATTTCGTATAGCCTTCTAGTTGTTGTTTTTTTGCTTCTTAGTTGTTTTCAATATAGTTATCTCGTACATAGGTAATTGTTCAAAATACGTTGCATACTTTCAGGTTGCTTAAAGTGGATTTCAATAAAAATGTTCAATCCATTGTGAAGTTGTTCACGTTAAAACTTCTTGTCCGTCCGCATGTCTGTCTGTCTGTCTGTCTGTCAATTTTCTGAAAACCTCAGATATTTTCAGGATCCAAACATTTAATAATTCTGTCCGATATGCTTTTGAGAAGTTTCCTATTTAAAATCAGCAAAATCCGTCGATAAATAACGGAGACATGAGCTAAAATTTGTAAATTGTTCAAGAAACGATGCATACTTTTAGGTTGTTTTAAGTTGATTTCAATAAAAATGTTTAATCCATTAAGTTACTGTCAAATATAAATATAATTACTTTGAAGAAAAATTTTAATATTTTATGAAGAATTTGAATTTTAAATAAAAAAATATATTAAAAAAATCTCAGGTGTATATTCTCAACAATAACAAAATACATGAAAAAATGAACACACACAGACAGACAGTTAGACACATGTCTAACGGCATAATGTACAATGAACAATTTTAATATGCGTAAATAATACTTACAGCTGTAACACACACACACGCTCAATGTACAATGTAGAGTAATACAATATTAGTAAGTACCATAGATAGACAGCGAAAATAAATAGCAGCAAGTAGGTCTAATAGCCTGATTCCTAAATTTTCAAAAATATGCTTATTTTATTTTGATCAGTTTTAGCTGGGACTAACATAAATTCATTTGTCCCCAAATAACTGAGATCAGTCTAATGTTTTGTACATTCTAACTAGAATATGAAAGTTGAGTTTAAGCATGCATCATGATGTAATAAAATTATGAATTTTATAGACAACAAGTACAAACCAGGACAAAATACACATACGCAAACTCATATACATTGGAAAAAAAAGGTGAATTATAATGAAACAAAAGAAGCGTTGAAAGGAATTTATTAAAAATTCAAGAACCACTGTGTGTTGTCAACATACACAAAATAGCAACAATGACAACAATAATATAAATGGAATCATTGTTAAAAAAAGTTGGAAATACAGATAGTCAAGTTTAACTATATGATACCCTATATTAGTGATTGTCTGAAGATCAGGTCCCTAATATCACAGCTAGGATTTATAACAGATTAACACGCAGTGGATTTATACATTGAAACATTTTTCTTCAAGATCACTGCGAATTTTTACATTGGCCTTATGAAAAATTAAAACTTAGTTGGAGATAGCTATAGCAGTTAGTCGTAAATGAGGGTCATGGGTTCGCTCGGTAAAGCTCTGTAATGTAGAGTCCATACTTTCCGTAAGTTAGAAACACTTACGCAAACACAAAAATACCTATGTTGTTGTAGGGTATAGAGCTGTAGAAAGAGCAAATGTAATGAGATCTAATTTTAAAACGTAAATATAAATGTGTGTTGGAATATTTTCAAGAACATCATGTGAAATGTTGATGATGATTTTGATGTCAACAATGACAAAAAGAATTATATTTACAGACACATAAACATACTTACTTTAGTGCATACTTTTGGAGTACATACAGTGGGTGACAAAATTATTTTGCATAATTTGGTAAAAGCAGTGATTTAAATATAGCGGGTTTCAAGAAGAAGTGATTTTTTAAATGACTTTAAAACATAAGAGACACTATGTATGTGATATATGCGAAGCTAAGGGTTTTACGCCAAAAGTAGCTTTTGGCGAGCTTTTAGAGATTTAGAAGACTATGGCTTTTTTCTCTTTGAATCAGATTATCATTAGACTCAACAAATTCAATACTTTAACAACAGATTCTAAATTTTAGAATCTAAAAGATATTTTTGAGGTCTATCACTTCAGGTTGTAGTTGCTTTTATAACATCTGTTTTGATTTGTCCTCTCCACGCATGTATAACCCTCAGCTTCGGCTGCCTTATGGATTTCAACAAACTTGTAGCAAATCGAATTCAATTCCATTTATATATGATGATTTGATCCGCACCTACGGCTGCTTTGTGAATTCAAACATACATGTGACTTTTAATTCCCTACACCATTATAGTAGAGAGGGTATTATGCATTTGTGCTGATATTTGTAACACCCAAAAATATTGCTCCTACGCTCACCTTAAAGTATTCCAATCGGCTCAGAATCACTTTCTGAGTCGATTTAGCTATGTTTGTCCGTCCGTCTGTGTGTCCATGTGGTGTTCAAGATCACAAGTACCTATTGTGATCCAAGGTATACATATAAAGCCATCTTAAAGTTTATAAACAATAAGTGGAGAAGAGATTTCAATTCTATGGACTATTCCGCTACGTTTCTTAAGCAGCTGTCGTAGTTCAATATAATCCAATGAGCTAAGAGACGGGAGGATATTCCTTCTGTGAACAATAACTCGAACCTTAACTTGTCGAATTTGGCGCGGCAAATGCTAGTTGTAATGATTAAAAGCTCAAATTTCTAAAATGTTGTTAGCTGTCAAATTCACCACAAAATCATCTTAAATTGTTCGATATACACGATGTACCTTAGGGTAAAATCCATCTCCAAAATGTCACGTGGTCTCTTATTCCTGAAGATCCAGGTTTTTGAATTAATTGCCGAATTGTACAACATTGACGAGGGCAACGTATGGTTGCTAAGGAAGTCGCTACATAACACTCGCTTGAAAGAGCTAATTGCTCTCAAGACTTTTTCATATGGAGTTCTCTGTACTGACCGATCTATGCCAGTCAGGTGTAATGGACCTCAATGTCACACAATCCAGGATTTCGGTTAAATTCAGATACTGATTTAATTTGAGACTTAGAACCGATGTCTTCAGCAATTGTTACTACGAATAATACGAGAAGGACATTTTTCTGGCCAATACTGATGGAACTGTGACTGTTGTAATCACCCTTAATCATGAAACGAAAATTAAGCAAGATCAGCTTAACTGTATAACAACCTCCTGACTAAGTTAACCTTAGTTAGTTAGTTTGAAAGGAGAATGTATATACATTAAATCCGAAGAAATACACCTAGGCCTCTATCGGGCCTGTTGTGCGCTCCTTAGCCAGTGCCTCAGGTGGGAATCGAACCCACTACCTCCGGTCTACCAGACTAGAACACTAACCACTAACCTACCGGAGGCCACTTCTAAGTTAATCATTGTGCTCAAAACTTCTTTCTTGTCAAAAGACTTTCTGCGCAGGTAGGTAGTTAGGTTGATAGGAGGATAGTACATCAAATCCGAAGATATACACCTAAGCCACTATCGGGCCTGTTGTGTTCTACTTTCTGAATCCGCACGACCAATTTTGCATAGATGTGCTCGTAATCCTGTTTGTCCAAGCAGAATACGTACCATCATACTAACTTCAGACTTGCTGGTTTTGAGGAGATTTCTCGTCTTAGGTTAACTACCTCGAGCTCCATTCCCTTTAAAGATATTACATTCGCCCTTTCGTTGCCGACTACTCCCGATTAGCCTTATACCCATATGATGTAAACCTTACCTCTGGGAGAGTATTCAGTTAAAGCTTTCTTACAATCCAACACGGTCTTAGATTTAATGCTATTACCTGATATCGCCCTAATTACCTTCTGGCTGTCGGTAAATTTCTACACATACTGTTCCTAGTTATACAATGTAACAAAAAAATTACTACAAGCAAAGCACTTCTTTTTATGACAATGGAAAATGATTTTGTGCATAATTTATTCGACTGATTATTATGAAACGAACCTTTTTACAAAATTACCTTCTCGCAAACACACTCACTCTTTCTCTCCCTCTAACACTTAAACACTTGTTCGCCAAATTTATTCTTTTATATGTCATTTCTTCATCACAGAACCAAATGTTCATATAACTCGCTTGCAAAAGTAGAGGACATTTATACGTTGAAATGGCAAAATGCCACACTTGTGGCACTATTGTTTGTAACCTTTTTTCCAACTTCCGTATTCATACTTTGAAATAACTTTTCCATCTTTCTTTGTAAGAGTGCTGACGTTGTCTTTGTAATTTTTACAATTAAATATGATTCCCGGTATAAACTTAAGTACTTGTCAAATGTCTACACTCCATGATTATGATGATTCCGTTTGTTGGTTGGCAAGTTGTGGAATGGAATTAATTCTTCTATGATATCAAACTTTTTAGAAATTTAGCTTAGATTTGAGATTTTAAAAATTACAAAAACCTGATTTTTTCGAATATCTTATGTTTCGTAAGGAAGGATCCTGAAATACATTCTCAAGTTTTTTATGAATACCGAGATTTTGAGGATTGAGATTCGCATTCTTACAGGATGATAACGATACATTCTCTTCGCGGACATAATACTAGTCCATTCTCAAGTTATTTATGAGTATCGGGATTTTGGGGATTGAAGTTCGCATCCTTAGAGGATAATAAGGCTACATTCTCTTCACGGACATAATACTAGTCCACTACTTCTTTAATTAAACGAATATTGTGAAATTTTTATTAACACTGATTACTGAATAACGAAATCAACCACTTACAACTCTGCTTTGCCTTTATCATTTACGATAAAAGTGAAATTTTCCAAAAAATCTTATTTCAAAAATATATTTAATTTTTACGACTTAAAATGAACAGGTTGAAATTGAAATTATTATGTTTGTTACCGCTCACAACATTAAAATTTCCATCTGAGTCCTCAATGTAAGTAGTTCGATGTTAATAAATATTACAAGTGTTAGAGGAAATGTAGATGTTGCTTTTAACTGATCCCTGCTGTGCATTTCTTTATCGAAGTTTATATTCTTATTTCGAGTCCCCAATGGGATTGTTTGTCGCTGTTTTTGTCATTATGTGTGTTTTTGCGTGGGAGTGTGTGAAGTGAGTACGCGTGTTTCTTGTTCTTGCTTTTCATTTGGTGGAAATGTGTTGTAAAATATTGTCGTCGCCCATAAACGAGTGTTTGTCGTTAGTACTTCCCCGTTATATTTGCCAATTTTGTTACAATTGCATATTTAAGTAGCTTGAACTTATTCGCTTATTATAATGAAAATCATTTATTTGGTTTTATTATTTTTTTCGCTTGTAAAGTGGGTTTTTCTAAATTAGAAGTTGGGTTGTTAGGTGGGTTGTTGAAAGAAGTTTGAAATTGTAAAGTTTTGTCAAAGAGAATTTTTGGGTTATTGGAAAATCCTTTGAGGAATGGGGTGGAAAATATCCGATCAATACAAAAGATTCTTATAGTGGACAAAAAGGGAAGAAGGATGAATAAAATGCTTATATGCTATTGGTCAGCGTAAAAAGAGTCAATGGTGACGTTTCTTTACGGATCTTTTGGAAGTTGCATTCATAACTTTAGGTTAGGATATATTGATGAGGCATGGAAAATGAGAATCCACAACTTTAATATATAACATACATTCCCGGTTGAAGAAAGAACAACCATTCAGTTTTACTTTGAGGACGCTGCTAAAGAGAATATAGAATATTAGACTTCACGAAATATGCAATGGATATCTGATTTTATATGGAATCTGAACCTATTAATGAGAAAACTCGATCGGAAAAGCCATGCTGAAAGAACTCTATGGAAAGAAATTGGTAAGCGATGATAAGCGACAAATAAATGTGATGAAAGACAACTCTCTTGTGATGCTCGAATATAACACTCTTACTTGCAGAGAACAGACCGAAAGAACTTTAAAAAAACTTGGGATACTGGTGTCTCGTATACGTGAAAGATTTAACTTCTGAGGAATAAAGAGGTTAAACTGACTATATCCATGTCAGAGCAACTTTCAATATAGAGGTAGTATTACTAAGGTAAGCTTACTACCTCCGTTTCCCACTGGATGCTTGTACACGTAAGACAGGGCATCTTTAATACGATGACTGCAACTTTGGAATCTAATATCAGAAAAAGGTTACAGCAGGACCAGTTTCTTGTTCTTGTGCTCCTGGTAGGAGGATAAAAGGACCATCTTGTCAAGTATTTAGATTCCAACAATTTACTCAACGGCCACTTTCGTAGTGGCCGGCTCTCTCTGTTGACGAAAGGCGTTTGATATGGTGTCGTATGATGCCCTTTTATAAAAACTAATAGCTTTTGGTCTCGGTAAATACCTCTCTCTATATCGATATTTCTAGGGCATTATTCTATACGAGATCTTATAGATGGAATTTTATCAAATGATTTATTTGTAGGTACCTCATTTTCTTTACTTTCTCCTGTTCTATTTCTTACATTTCCAAATAACCTACTATGCCAAGCTTCCAACTTTATCTGCTCTAAGGAGATGACAGCAATATTTGCTATTCATATTCATTATATGTATGTCAAGCCTTTTGAGGATTGGAACAATGAGGCAAAACATAAACGACTCACTTAACAAAGACATAATAATAATCACTGAATAGAGACGTTCGAATAGAGTCGACTTCAATGCCCGTCACACTCAATGTGATGTTTAAACATTCGACAGCGTACAAGAGAAGGTGAATTTATTTATCGGCGAGTCTTTCGATTCTATGGAGCACCGTCAGAATTTGGGGAGTGTTTCACTATTCAATGGAATATGACCCTTGATATAAGGTATCTTGTTCCCGATAGACGAAAGTTTATATGCAACACATGTCTCTCTCTACAAGAAATCACCCAATTGTTAGCGAATGGCCAGTGAATTGCATAATGAATCTTAGAATTCGAGTTCTTTACGTGAACACCTGTGGTGGTACTTTATCAACCGTAGGGTGAGATTGAGACGATTCACCATCGCCCCTTTGTGTGACTTAAAAAGAGCTTGGCTCGAGTACTTGAGTTGTATAATCTTTGATCATTGCTGTCTTGATGATTCACTTTTGAGATGCAAAAATATCACTTTCGTGTACATCCACGTAGATAGAATGATCTCTGTTGATTCGACAACAGCACCTAAAGACGTAATAGGTAGATCGAAATACGAATCCATGAAATAAGCCGAAGACAAGTCCTTACTCACAGAGAACACACTGTGATATGAACAGAATAAACCCTGCACACTTCTCATTAACCCGACACATTCATATTTATTCTTGTCCATTTGACGCCAACCCATTTCCAACACTTAGCCCCACAGTCACTCAGCTGAGGGGTATCAGTTGTCTTTTTCGGAAATATCACCAAACTTATCACGAAGTTTAGATTGCACACGTTGCATCAGACTTTTAACAAACATTCTCTTTCTGTGATTTTGGGTTTAAACCACAGACATCACGTGTACTCCATAGAAGCCTTTCCAATAACCGGGACAAAAAAGTACGAAACTCTACCTTGTTGGCCTTTGGTTCAAGTAGTGCCAGGTAAAATATGTTCTCTGGTTCAACCTCAAGGAATGGCTGAGCATATATATGATACCACCAGTTTATAACCCCGGCAGACTAAAGGTACCTCGGGATTGAAATCACACCAAGATGGGAAAACGGGTATCATGGCAACATGTCCTCTGAAGGGTTTAGGAAAGCATTATAGTAAAAACCCGATCTTTAGCCATATTACCCGTCATCCCTTTCTCTTGCCATGAAAGTAAATTTAAATAACACTATCAAGGTAATGCAAGCACTTTTTTTCCTAGTTCCATTACAATGCACTATAGGAGTGCTGATTGTCTTTCACAGGGTTTTGAGGAGAAAGATACAACTTTAAAACAATAGGTCCTTTATTAGATGACACTAACTTTCCAGTTTATCGATTAACTGTAATATTTAAATGTAAAGCTTTAAAACTCCCTCCCTATTTAGACAGAAATCATTGAAACATAAAACTTATGTGTAAAATAATTCAATTATGCATTTTATGCACTTGCATAAACATTTACTTCTTCCCCAACACAGACATTATGCGAATACAAAAACATAGCACATGAACAAACCATTCCTAAAATATTTGTTTTTGTTATTCTAACATTTCAAATGCTCAAAAACAACAAATTGTTCAAATGTACTGAAAAAAAATGAACCCTTTCATTACACACTAACCATTCATACAGACGACATAAAGTCAGTCAGACATGTTCAGACACTTGAATTACCAAATTGATTGATTTCGCAAAATGTTTAAGATAAAACAGAAGGTCTATTAACAAACTAACACATAAGAAGGAGAATAACAAAAATACAATGTCCATTTATCAATAATGAATTTATCAAGTTGAAAAAAAAGGATTCAATTATGAAAAGACAGAGACGATATAAAAATTTCAACATTTTTTTTCTGTTTAAAATGAAATGGAAACGGAAATATGGGTGTGTGTGTGAGTTTAAACGGAAGTGGTAAAGGTATGAAAACAATTTGAAATGTATTTTCATTAAATAAATATTGTTTTTATTTATTTTTTTTTTTTTTCAACAAAATTTCTTTTCAATGCTGTTCTAGAGTTGACCATTTGTGTTTGTTTTTTATAATTTAAAATTTTTATTGCTGAAAAAATAAAAATTAATTTGATTGATGATAATGTTGTTCTAAAATAGGGGAGGTGATTATGATGAAGGATATAACAAAAAGGTTTTTCCATATACATATACTTGACCATTTTATATTTTATTTTAAATGATAAATTATGATGGATATGAGGAAGTCATAGATGTTTTTTTTTATTAAAACATATTTAAATTATTTTTTAAATTTATTGCTAAAAAAAACTTGTTTCCTTTTTTATACCCTACACCACTTTAGTGTAGTGGGTATATTGGGTTTGTGCTGATGTTTGTAACACATAAAAATATTCGTCCTATACCCACCTTAAAGTATAGGCTTAGAATCATTCTGAGTCGATTAAGCTATGTCCATCTGTCCGTCCGTCTGGCTGGATTTTCAATATAATTCGATGAAATTTGGTACACGCACTTTTTTTGGCCCAAGTACGAAGTCTATTGAAAATTGTTAAAATCGGTCCATTATTTCACCTAGTCCCCATACAACAGAACACTCCGAAAAGGGCCTTTGAGCTCATAATTATGATAAATATCTCGATGGAAAGCAGCACAAATAAATTTTATGCAAGCCTTGATGACAATTGCCAAATTTCATATAAATCGGGCCTCATTTGACCCTAGCTCCCATACAAAGTCCCCTTCAGAAAATGTCTTGAATGGCCAAAATTCACATATAAACACTAATAACGCGATTAAATCCAGTACAAATAAATATTATATAAATATAAATCTATTCATAAAACGTTATCGAGATCTGTCCATATTTGGCCCAAGCCCCCATATAAACCCTATTTCAGAAAATTAGTTTTTCGTCCATAAATTGCATAAATGTATCGGAAACATGGTTGTATTGAAGATAAATACTTTATTATGAAAAATAAATCACATTTAATATTCATAAATGGTGTAGGGTATCATATGGTCGTCCACGCCCGACTATACTTTCTTACTTGTTTAATTTGTATATTGTGTGATCTGAGCATTATATGAAATAAAAAAATCTAATTTAAATTGATCTTTTCAGACTTTCGAACTTTGGCTTATTCCGGTTATTGGAGAGGTTCATATGTGACTGTGGCGGTAATAGAATGTTGTTTAAATAACTGATGCACGGTGAAATCCATATTTCGGGATAAGTTCGGCGACTGTGGAGCTAAGCGTTGGGTATAAATGGGTGGTCAATGTTGAAGATATATAATCAATAACGCTATATAAGGTCTCACCTACCCGTATACCTGGAATGAATGTGTTATTATTATATCCTATGGTTCCTATGAGAAACAAAGGGCCACCACAAATTTACCAGGGGACCTGCGTAGCGTATAACCTATCCATACCCATTTGCTAATAAGAATTTCATATCTCATTACAGTTTGATTTGTCCTGATCTAGAGTTGTCCATTCGATATTACCAAGATCCTGCGTAGACACCGATTTACAAAACCTGTTCTGCGTGTAAATCCTGTGGAGGTGCGTTCCACGTTTCACTGACATACTAAAGTACGGATTTGACACAGGTGTTGAAAATTCTCATTTTCTTGTCTGGAGAGATGATAGTCGATCTTTATAACAAGTTTTTTGATATTCGGTATGCCACATTATCAGTAGAGCCTCCCGTATTAGTAATGATAGAAAAAAGATGTTACGTGTTCCAAATCGCTATTGCATATTTTGAACTTGCTGGTGTTGACAGTATTACTCCGCATGTCTTTGCCCTTAGCCGCATCATTATCAGATCTGCCTTTGCTGCTTCCAGTTCCAGTGATCTCAGTCTCGATGCCATGCCTTATATCGTCTACGTATTCTAGGCATTATAGTCAACCATTAAGGCCCCATCTTATTTCCCCATTGGAACGAGTTACGTTGCGAACAATGACATCAAGAACTATGTGGAAGAGCAAATGATACAATACACAAAATTGTCTAACACTTGTAAGTACAGTAAAGCAATCACTGACAGCATTGCACGATATTTGAAGTCCTTGTAAAGCGATTGTATCAGCGAAATAAGTTTTGGTAGGATTCCCTTGTAAGCAAGAGCAGTCCAGATAGCATCATGCCTTAAAATATCGAATGCTTTTTTGGAAGTCATATACCGTATACAACGGAGATTGCCATTCGATAGACTGTTCGCAATCATCCTTAAGGTATTAATATGGTCGGTGCAGGATTTTTATTGTCAGAAACAATGTCCTGAAGTTTTACGGCATTCCGTTAGGGGATGTTGAAAATTATGCCCTCTTAGAGTTAGGAGTCCAGTTCAGATATTACTCCGTCCGCCTTAAGCATGTCGGGAGCTATATTGTCCGCTCCTAGTGCCTTATTAGCCTTTAAAGCCAAAACAGCCTTTAATATTCAATGAAATCCGGGAGATAACGTTGAGATATACTTTCTTACTATATGGTCAGTACAAGTGTACAAGAAACCGCAAGGTAACGGAGGAGTTGAGAGTTGTTCTAACTTGGACGTGGTCAGTTCGCCCCCGCTTAGTGGTTGTCAAGTTTTTGCCAGTAAGCTTCTTAGTGATTGTGTACATATCCTTAGGTCTCTTCTCCTCCTCTGATTTCCGGGCATCATATGCGAGTTTTGTTAAAAGCGCCTTCGATCACAATTGGATAAATGAAAAGTGTGATGGGTTGATGGTGATTGATTCAATGGTACCATTGAATTTCTCTTCCTTGGCAGGGTATGTTCAAGGTTAACTATGTTCATAGCAAAACAACCACAGTGTGTTCCCTGTAAGCAAGAGCAAGAACTTGTCTTTAACTTATTTGCTGGATTCGTATTTCGGTCTACCGATTACGGCTCTAGGAACAGTTGCCGAATCAACAGAGACTTGGTTGTAAACGGAATTCATATTTTTGCAAATCGCTTGTACATCGTCCGGTTCAGCCATGTTCAAAAATTTCCACCTGCGTGTTCTTTGCAAGACAGTCGTATCTAACTTACCCTTGAATAATCTATATATATAAAAGAGTAGCGTTACTGACTGACTGATTCATCATCGCACAGCCCAAACGACTGAACCTATAATCATGAAATTTTGACAGTAGATGTGTTTTTGGTTATGTAGATCCACTAAGGAGGGTTTTTTGGAATTTGTACATTTACGGGTAAGGGAAAAAAAACGGGTAAAACAGGTGTTCTTAATTATCTTTCACAATTTTAGTGATACAAGAAAAATTTTAAATGCACCTGTATCTACTCTTAAAATGAGCAGATGGATGTCTGGTACTTTTTTGAAATTCGTACTTTTAAGGGGTAAAAATGTGTAACAAAGGTGATTTTGGTACCTTTTTTGGTCCTTTATAACTTTTGAACTAATTTTTATAAATACTTTGGATACATCTCCCAAAATTATGAGATACCTGTTTCGTACTTTTTTAAAATTCAGTCCTTTTTGGGTGTAAAAGGGAGAAAACTGTATTTATGGTACTTTTTTTAGCACATTAAGAACACTTTTTCGGTTTATTGAATTATTCCTATTAAATTACAGACTAACTCTGTAATATTTATTGTAATAAAATTTTTGCTATTTCACTGGGGAAAAAAGTACAAAAAAGGGAAAAACGGGAAATTTAATTTTATTCATACTCATTGAGCCAATTTTTATAAAATTTTAAAAAGTAGTTTATTTACTCACACAAAATAAGCTGTTGGTATATTAGTATGGAATTCGAGTACTAAGGCCTATATACAACCAAATCCGAGTAAATTATTTGGTACTTTTTGAAAGCACTATTTTTCTGGAACAAATGAATGCAGATTTGAATCGTTTGAGTTTTATCTGTGATATATAGATTTAAATACGGAACATTTTGTAAACTTAATTCTCGAAAAAGTATATTTCTAAACGAAAATGGGAAAAATTGTATTCCTTATTAGTACTTTCCAATTAGGTAAAATTTATTCCACTTTTGGTACTTTTGCTTTCTTCAAATGATACTCTTTGTATGTTCTTTAATATGAATTCAAAACACATGATTATTAAACATACACGGTCCTCATTGAATAAGATTCTTTAAGAGAGAACTTTTTAGTACTTTTTATCTCATAAATGGTACTTTTTTAATTTTCTAAAATATTCAACCTAGGAACATTAATTTTAACATACATGGTCATGGACTGAATAATATTCTGTAAGTGGGAACTATTTGGTACTTTTCTATTCTTCAAATGGTACCTTTTAGATTCTTTATATTGGTTAACCGGTTAACACACGGTCCTAAAAATTAAATGAGAATATATTGAGAGAGATTTTTGTACTTTTTCGTTTTTCCGATGGTACTTTTTGATATTTTTACAATATTGAACATAGATATTGAAAATAAAATTTTAAATGTAGGGTCCTTAGTGAATGAGAATCTACTGAAAGGATCTTTTGGTACTTTTTCATTCATTAAAATTATATTGTTTGAATTGTATATAATATTGAACACAGAAACATACAACTTTTGATTAAATGATAATCTATTAGTGGTATTTTATAGTACTTTTTTTTCAAATAGTACTTTCGAAATTATCTATAATGTGGAAACTAAATGAATGAAACTAAAAATACAAGCTTCTTACTGAATGCGAATTTAATCACGTGATATTGAACGTATAAAACTGAAACATTAAAAAATGTTTAATCAATTTTAATTTTCTATAAAATTAAACAAAATTTTGTATCTATTTAGTTTAAGTTAGGGTAGCGAAGCACCCCAGAACATTACTTATTTTTGTCACAGCTATTTTTAATTGTTCCACGAAACAAATATTTACTTATAAACGCATATCAAACATTTTTCATTTTTACAAAAAAAAAAAAATCTCTGAAATGATAAATAATCATTATTATGAGGTATTTTCCTAAAATATATGTAAACACAGATGCTGCCATGAAAAGTTACATTTACATTTCAAATCATTTATATTTTTTCGTTTTTTTTTCAAACTTAAAAAAAAAGGAAAAATCTTTATAATGCATTCATAAAATAAAATAAAATAAAAGAAATGGAAAATAATGGTAAAACGTGTACATTTTCACGGTTTATTATATTTAATGTAAATTTGTTGTCTGTCTGATGGGTGGAAAAAGAAATATGATAAATACTTAGTACTTTCAAAATAAAAGTATGCAAAGTTTTTTTCCTACTTTTTTTCGAAAACAAACTGTGGTTTTTTATTAGGAACCCCAAAAAATATACACAAAAAACATGAGGCGGAAGCAATAAAATTTGCAATCATTTATCTTGACTTTTGTTTCTTTACTTTTTGTTTTATTTTGTCTGCCGCAGGAAAAAAGTCTACTTATTTTGGGGTATATTTACAAATGTTGTACTAGGAAAAATATTATGTACAAATGATACAAAATATGTATCTTTAATGTCATTTATTATAATTATTTGTTTAATAAGAACACGCAAACATCTACGTGCTGTTAGTTGTCCTAAATGTATGCTAATTTGTAATGGTTTAAAGAAAAAGCTATAACTTTTCAACATGTTGGATTTGTTGCATAAGCTAGGGCGTAGTTAAATGTACGTAATAATTGCATAATTATTTGATGTTTATCTAATATTTCCGTTTCATTCTTTAAGGAAGATGATCTAAATCTACAATATAAATACAAAAATTGTTTGATGTTATTATGGGGAAAGCTTCATAGAATCCCAATACTTTAAAACTGAAAGAAGACTTAGATGCAGTTTAAGAGAACTCAACATTTTTCAATTCCAAAATTGAGAAACCATAAACGCCAAATGTTATCTAAAAAAGCGAAAATCTGCTCTGGAGCAAACCGGGGAAACAGGAATATTGAAAATCTTGAGGAAACTCTTCGCAAACTCTTCAATCGGACATTTAAAAAGGTCTTAGGAATGGGCAGAATATGAGGAAGACCTGGACCTGGTGTAACGTGTACCATGGATGAACAGATAGTAGACAAGTGGAGAAATAGTAGGTAATTGAGAGCATATAAGGCATTAGAACCGGATCGTACTTTACCGGCACTCTTTCAGATAGAGGCGGATGATATTTACTGCATGATTTTCTTAGTTGAATTATAAACTCATGGAAAAACTTTGAATCCGTTCGTCCAATTATTGAGAAGGTTGATGGGTTGGTGTTTTGCTGTATACTTAAGTATGATTGTTGGTTTTTGAAAAGTTTGGTGACGATTTTTAATCTTTGTTTTAACGGCAATTTTCCTCCATGGTTGGGTGTGTTTGGAGTTTACTCTAATCATGCTTAACACAAAGCAGTTGGTCCTAATGGCCACTGAAATAAGTCTTGTCATGTTATTATGGAATCTGTGATTCGATCTACCAATTTGTCCCGAGGTGCTGTTGCCGAAGCACAAAGCCTTGTGATGTGGTTGAGCGACTAATGGTTGTTAATACTACCTGTGCGGATCGTTAGAGGATGGGGACGCAACGGCGTCGGTCATGACTTTGCATATACCTATTAATCTATCTCAGTGTTGATCCCGAGATTATAGATTCAATGGGTGCGATGTTGGGGTCTTCGTTGACCCCTCTCATTCGATTCGTCTGGTACTTTTCAGCAAGTGCTTGTACATGGACCGGCTCAGCCATGTATAAAGATTGCCACCCGATTTCTTCATAGAAGAATTCAGGGGCGAGTGGTAGACCGTTCTCAATTTTACCCAGTGAATGAAAAAGACCACCGTGAATGAGGCCGTCAAGGCTGGTGTTCACGTTAAGCACTCGACATTCGTCCAATTTTGTATAGAAGTGCCCTTCAGCCGGTGAATCCAATAAGAATATGTACGAACATGACTTCAAGTCCTGCTTTCGTTAGGGTCAGCACATAAGATCTTTGTAGTCACAACTACTGTCGATTATTTCCAGTGGCCGTTCCCAGGGATATATTTAAATTAATTATGTAGAAAGGCTGAGTGGTTCCTGAAGAAGTCGGAAATCTGTGTTTCATAAGAAAGTCGAGAATTGTTGAGCGCATTGAAACCTGCATTCGGGGCTAGAAGATACCGGTGACCGAGAGAGTAATGTACTTAATCCTTGGAGATATCATATGTCTATCTTGCTTGGGTATAAACCTCGATAACCATGGACCTGGAAACGTAGCTGCATATGCCCTCCGGGAATAATAGGCGACGGATGAACTAATGTATTTTATATATAGGGAAGGGAACTCGAGACGAGGGAAATAAATATACTCATTTGGAATAATGAAACGATTGTTGTAACCACAATGACCTTCTTGGACAAAAAGCTTTCTTAGAATGTGAACATCTTGTGTTATTATGATGGTAAATATTCATTGTGAATACACTGGTTATAGCCACACCGATACAAAATTGGACTACGGATTCAGTATGAAGATTGTGAGCGTCTTTGACGACTCACCACCGCAAGGAAAAGGCAATGAAGCGGCGTACCCGACTTCAGGTGAAAACATCCAATTGATGCTATGAGGAATGATTCATCATCTAAAGACCCCAGATAAATCCTAAACCTTTTAAATAAATTGTATCCTATATTATGAATCTGATTGTGTCAGAATTTCATTAAATATCTACATATTGCATTTTTTCAATAATAAACTTATTTTCATTTCATTAAATCCCTTTAAACTTTAACAGCAACGTCAATAAAGTTCTTCATATGAAACATTACATTGCCATAAAATATATTAAATTACTTTTTACTTACAATACGTAATGCAAAATAAACACTTAAAAATTATATTGAAGTTTATTTTACTTGGACTCCCAAAGTAAGTATGTAATGCATTAAATCACTGAGCATTTAATTAAATCATAAATAAGCATCAATACGTAATTAAACAAACATTAACAGAGACACTAAATATATGGATGTATGTGGCAAAAACCCCACCACAAACAATTGCCACACACATATGAAAAATGAGCAATCAAATGGTTAAATTTCAATCAAAAACAAAAACCAAATACTCATACTCCAATTAAAAGCAAGTGTATGTGTGTGCGTATGCATTATAAACCCATAAAATGGTCAGTTTATCTTTTTTCCAGAGACAGTTAATAAACACCCAAGTAAAATTGAATTTAATTAAGTGTCTCAATAGATAAATATATCTCAAACTCCCTCTGAGTTGAATAGCTCAAACTTTTCAATTGCGAAATTCTCATAAGAGTAATATAAACAATTGTATATTGCATACTTTACGGATGTTGAAGGATTTAGGGAGGGACAAACATATTTAAAAGTGCATTACATTTCATTTACTTGGCAATTGTATTCATCACATGTAGATTGAAGCGTGTTATGGAGCCAACAAAGGTTACGTGGGTTGTACAGTAAGTAAGTATGACCATGTTTAATATAATGAAGCATTCATAGATAGATGTTTGATTTGATGCAACGTATTTTTTTTAAGAAAATCTTTGAAATGAAGATTCATCATTCGATTTAGCTATTTGCATAACAATGGTCGACTTAGACTTTCAATTCCAAATAGTGGTCTACACAAATAGTATTAAAAATACTTCAAGTTTTTGACTGACTATATGGAAGATGTAGTAAAAATTATGTCTAGGCTTATGTCTAGTGCCCTATATAGACACCTTTTGTGAAGTGTTCGAAAAACGAGACTGATATCGACATTGAGGTTACTTATCATCAAAGATGTCTATAAGAAATTCGACAATGAAATAGCTAGCCTTGTTCCAAGTTAAATTAGTATTCTCTCTCCAGATCGGAATACACACACATAGAAGTTGTTGTAATCAAATGAAGCCCGAACATTTCGAAATACGGTATGATCATCAAGTTTTGCTTAAAACTTCGACTTGTCGATATACTACTGTATTTAACTTAATAATGAACTCAAAAGTTCTATTCGGGGGTTCGGGGGCTAGGTGATATAAGTAAAATACCGATTAAAGCAAATTTCAATCTTCTTCGTCCTTGAATCAAAAAAGGCGTATCCAGTTAACTTTTAAATTTCGACCTGTTGAATTAAATGCCAAGAGAGTTAAGATTATTTTCTAAGGCCGAACTGAATATATTATTTAGAATTTGTTGCACATTAATCGATCATGTTTGATATGGTGGTTTATTAATTTGCTCTAATGATCTAGTACTCTTGAATCGACACAAATTCGACAATGTGTGTCAGAATTGGGAAGCAATTTAGAAAACATTTCAACCTTCTTATGCTGGTAATGAAAGATTTACGACTGTCCGGTAGCTGTACAACTGTGCGGGCATTATTAAGACCAAAAGACCAATCTCATTGTAGAAAATTCCGAGCTTTACAGTTTTATAAATGGACCCCACAATTCACGTGACGAAGATGTCCCACCTTGAGCCCCCTTATTGCTGCCCCAGATCAATTGTTAGATCCATTTACAAAACTTAAAAAAAGACTGATGCAAGGTGAAATTTATATTTCGGGATAAGTTCGGTGCTGTTGCAGATACGCCACAGAGGAGTGACTGTGTGACTAAGGGTTGGAAATGAGCTGGTGTTAATTGTATATAATACAGGATGAATGTAAAGGTATACGGAACTCATCCGCCCATATACCTAGAATGAGTCTGTCGTATGTTGTTCTCTTAGGAGTGTATCGGATAAATGAAACGTGTGCAGAGTTCAATGATGATGGATGAAAGGTATCTTATACAAGTTGTCCAGGTATTTTCAGAGTAAACTCTGTTCATACCAAAATTACCACAGGAGCTGTTGCTGACCCAACAGAGGCCATACTATTTGCGTGGTTGTAAACGGAAGTGATGTTTTTGCATCTAGGAAGTTAAGCAACGGGGCAGCAATGGTAAGAGATTAGATAGCTGATAGTGGATTAGCTACTGGACCGAAAATTCCATATACGTAAATTGCCACCTGCATGTAAGACACACAATGGGGCGGTGGGGAGTCGTTACAAAAGCTCACCCAGTGGTTGAAAAAAACCACCGTGAAATAGGCCAACATGGCAGATATTCAAGTAAAGCACTCGACATTAACTTGTCCTTATAACGTCTTTGATTGTTGTAATGAACGTTAGCATATAATCGAATCATGTATGTACTCTCTCTCACACGATTCCACTGGTCTATAGACCAATAAAAGATTATTTTATGTTTTGATTCGCAATATGTGTTTTTACATTTTGTAGGTTGAGATCATGTCTTAACGTGTCCGAATCTCTGAGTACAAACATATGATTTCAATTTGGCGATTCCACACACAAAATATGACTCTATAGTGGCGTATAAACTGCGATTCAGGAATTTATCGAGAATTTATTCTACTATATCCAAAAGTTATTCAATTCAACTACAAAAATTGCCTTTACTAGCTAAACAGTTATTACTTCTATTCCCAAAGTGATTGCTCTTAAAATTTGCCCATAAACTTAGACTTTTGAATACTACCCACCTTAAAAATACTATATATCTGTGAGTATCTCCCCATTTCCTCGTAACATCAATTCAATGTCAATGTTATTTTATGCATTTGTCCAAATATTATCCTGTGCATACAATTGCATATAAGTATGGAAAATGAAATGTGTTATTATTCTGTGGTTTGACATTTGTGGCCAGTTAGTTTGAGCTTTTGTGGCCAAGTACCCAAACAGCCTAAACCCTACCAACATTATATTTTTGCTATGATGAAAAACATTTGATATAAATGTTCATTTCAGGGCATTTCATTGCAATTCAATTCAAATTGCATTTGATATCTTTTCTCTAGAGTTTACAATATCTTTGGGCATAGATGAATGTTGTTGGGTTATAATAGGGAGAGATTTAAAGAAGTGTGTGTTATGGTGCCGTTGGTAGTTGTGCATGAGTTGTTAGAGCAGAGTAGTATTGGAACAAGATAAACAAAACTGAAATAACATATTTAATGTAGACAATACTTAATGATGATTATAAGAGTGGACATAAATGCATAACAGTTCATAAATTGCCAGTTGTGTACTTGAAATATGTTTTTATGAATGTTTGCATACTGTTTGATTGAAAATTGACAGATCAAATGGTCATTCATTGAATGCGTTTGTATACAAACAGTAGTTTGGTTACATATTTTGCATGTTTAAATACACTTCATTTAATGAAATAAGCAGCATTTGCTATAAGAACGTATAAGGAATAAGAGTTTTTATTGTAAATAAAATTTCAGAAAAACTAAATCAAATTGTATTTTCAGACCAATATAAATGTAGTATATGGTAGAATTTACGAAATTGTATAAGAACTTTAATTTCACATACGCCACTGTTAACTTGACTACTGTCATTGTATAAACATTGTTGTTTATTTTAATTACTGAAATTGAATTTCGAGTACTTTAGTTTGTCTGTTAAAACTCATACATATGTAAAATATATTTTTATTTCCAGCTACATTTATGCCAACAATATGCAACGATAATGAGGACATTGGTAACGATGATGATGATTATGACATAATTGCACATGGAACATTTAATGTATTGAGCAGCAAAATTCAGACATTTGTTAACTGGCCAATTCGCCAAACCATTTCAAATGAAAGAGAGAAAACAAGTAAGAGTGTTATATTTGAATCTAATATACCCACCATCAAACCGTATATCGTAAAAGGAATGCTCTCCTATAAACATCAGGGTGATATTACTCATCAAATTTACTGAAGAGGACCTTATATAAGAGGTAGGGTGAATTATTGACCGTTTTTCATAAATTTTTTTATACATTTTTTTTAGACAGATTTTGGTTTATGTAAATGAAATTCGGTCGGAAGATTAAGATTAACATAAGTTAATATATTAGTTTCTTAGATTTCGGGTCGTAAGAAACAAATACAAAATTTAATATACAGATTTTTGCTCGCAAGGAGCTTATGTGTATAGAATTTCATCGCTATACTCGTATTTTTAAGGCAGTAATTAGCGTTAAAGTATTTTTTTGAAGGGGACCTTATATGGGGGGGTAGGTTCAATTATGGACCGATCCATATAAAATTTGAAAAAAAATTTTACTCGTTAGGGACTTACTTATGTCAAATTCCATTGCTATACTCGTATTTTTAAGCCAGATATAAGCGTTAGTCTTTTTTGAAGGGGACCTTGTATGGGGGGTAGGGTCAATTATGAAGCGATCCACATAAAATTTGGTAGAGAGGTTTTGGCTTGTCAAGGACTTACTTATGTCAAATTTCATTGCTATACTCTATTTTTAGCCAGTAATGAGCGTTAAAATCATTTTCTGAAGGGGTCCTTATAAGCGGGGTAGGGTCAATTATTGACCGATCCACATAAAATTTGGTAGAGAGATTTTGTCTCGTACGAAACTTATGCCTGACGAATTTCATCGCTATATTCCTGTTTTTAAGCCAGTAATGAGCGTTATAGTGATTCTTTGAAGGGGACCTTATATGGGGTGTAGGATCAATTATGGACCGATTCTCATAAAATTTGGTAGGGAGATTTTGACTCGCACGAAACTTATTTATGTCGAATTTCATCGCTATACTCAAACTTTTAAAACAGATATGGCCGTTAAAGCTGTTTTTCGGGGGTCCATTTGTATGGGGGCTATCCGAAATCGTGGACCGATATTGCGCATTTTTAATACCAAACAAACCTTATCTATGGAGAATATTTGTGGAAAATTTCGTTTGGACTCTATCTTGCTTTCAACAGACAGACAGACGAACGGACATGGCTAGATCGTCTTAGAATTTAATACCAATAACCAATATTTCGATGTGTTACAAACGGAATAACAAAATCAATATATCCCCCATCTTTTTTGATGGTGGGTATAACAAGAAATAATGTATTGTCGGTGTACTCGCACTCGAAATACTATTCAGTATACAAAACACAAATCTGAAAGAATCTTTTATAACGGCATAGAAAAATCTCCTAAGACTTTGTTGCTAATTTTATGCAAAAAATCTTAA
Source organism: Lucilia sericata (assembly GCF_015586225.1). NCBI lineage: Eukaryota > Metazoa > Arthropoda > Insecta > Diptera > Calliphoridae > Lucilia > Lucilia sericata. The sequence goes on along the minus strand of NW_023994589.1, from coordinate 149,577 downwards.
AAAGCTGTGAACTATGACTTTCCTGGATGTCTTGGGCAAAGAGGGGACGTTTAGTCTCATAGTACCTATTTGACGCTAAATTGGGACAGAATGAATATTTTTTGCAAATAAATTCAACATGAGGACTCTAAGGATCCACTTTGAGTCCCCTTGGCTCTGCTCCTGGATGAATTTTAAAAAATAAACTCGAATACTGCTTGGATCCTATACCCAGATCGGACTAGCTGTGTGGAAATGCTAATTTTTTTCCAAACAAATTAACGAATCCGGATGGTTTTATCCCAGCACTCTTTCAACAAAATACTGTCCTTATAACGTCCCTTACTGTTATTATGAACGTTTGCGTATAATCGAATCATGGACTCATCGCAACGTGGTCTTTATTTCCATAGGATGAAAGACCCCTTATAAGAATCATAAGTCTATCATATAATATATGTTTTTCCTAAACATTTGCTTACACTTGATCTTAGAGAAGAAAAAATACTTATCAAAACTTTAGTATACTTTGCGGTGTTCATGCAAACATTTGAACTAAGCATACATATTAGGCTGGCACCAAATTAGAAATTACTGATACACCATCGAAAAGGAATATTTAGTTGACCCGGCTCACCAAATTTAGAACCCAGAACAAATATTTTGAGTAACTGGTTATTAGAATGAACTAAACACTCATTTTCGGTGGGAACATCAGTTTATTAATCATTTTCCATACAAATGAAGCCACCCTAATGCACATTGTATGTACATACATATGTATGTTCAATTAAATGAATGAATATTTGTTACCCGGAAAACAACTCAAACTACAACAATGTATTAAATTTCTTTTGCGAAAACTTTTTAATTAAAATCGTAAACAAAAAGATATTTTTATGAATCTTTAAAATTGCCAAAAATAAGTTGAAACAATAAAAAGTTTAAAAAAAAGTTGACGACTGCTAATGTCACTACATCAGAGTTTAAATATTAGTAAATGCTTTTATATTTTTATTTTTGACTTTGCAATAGATATGCATTTACCTCATATTTAAAAAAATGCATATTTAAAAAATGGTTCTGTTCAAAATATTTCTAGTATTTTTGCTAAAAATATTTACCCATACAAACTATTGCATATTACAGCTTACAGACAAATATAAAATGTTTTCACTTACAATATATTACGCAGCAACTCGCTAACATATTTATAATACCCACATATATTTCATATGGCTTGCCTATAATATTAAAATATTTTCCTACACAAATTATTCGCAGTCAACAATATTGAAGCCATGCAAGCAGTAATATACGAACATGAAATGTACGCAAGCAGAGCATATATGTGCCGACGAAAACACGAAACAAAACGATAGTCGCGACTATCAGGTTACAATATTTTTACTATCAAACTTAAATATTATTTACTATAGGAAATGACTTATGGTCTAAAATTTAACATTTCATGTTGAACTTGAAAAATTATAAAATGTGAAAAATGTATGCAAGATATAACCAAATTTTATTTAGAAAATAATTGAAAACGTTTATATCTATGTATGTTTTATGTATATTATGGGAAAAATGTATGCATGAAATAACCAAATTTTAATTAGAAAATTTTTGAATTGAATTATTGAATGTATGTATTTATTAAATTTATTTTTAATTTTTATGTGGAGTATTAAAATGTATGTATTTGTATTGATTGTAATATAATTAGAAAAAAATTATATAAATACGTAGAGAATCATATGAATGTAAAAATATATTCAAATATGTATATATGTAAAAAATTGTTTTTACAGGCTATATTTAAACATATTGTTTGTAACATGATATGAAATGATATGAAATAAATTCAATATAAAGCATGAAACACTAACAATAAGTTTGTAAACAGGTAGTAATGCATTAGTAGTGTCTATGAAATGATCAATAATGAAGGAAATTATAGGTATTTTAGAAATTTGTAACAGGATGGCAAAAAATTAAGAGGGGACATAAAAACATAAAAAGTTGTTTTTGTAATTTTACATTGTGAAAGGTTAAAACAACAAAAAAGTATGAGTGTATTACATACATATACAAGTATGTTTTTCATATGCATGTGTCACATTTCTATAAATTATTATTACATACACTCAATTATCTTACAATAATGAATGAACAGGCGCGAAGAAAAAAATATATAGGTGTTAATAAATTTGCATATGCCATTGCCAACCTTTTGAATTTGCATGAGAGAGACTAAATAATAATGATATTTCTTTCCTCTTCTCCCCACCAAAAATTCAAGTAAAGCAAAAAAAAGGATCTTGCGTAAACCATCGTTAAGGAATGTGCGTAAAATGATAAAGTAGGAAACAGATGTTCTACTACAGGTCATTTTTATGACGAATGTATTTTTGCATCACACGTACATATCTTCTTCCCTCCACCAATTCAAAGGTAAAGCAAAAAATGACCTATCGTAATGTATGTATGTATGTATGTATGTATGTATGTATGTATGTATGTATGTATGTATGTATGTATGTATGTATGTATGTATGTATGTATGTATGTATGTATGTATGTATGTATGTATGTATGTATGTATGTATGTATGTATGTATGTATGTATGTATGTATGTATGTATGTATGTATGTATGTATGTATGTATGTATGTATGTATGTATGTATGTATGTATGTATGTATGTATGTATGTATGTATGTATGTATGTATGTATGTATGTATGTATGTATGTATGTATGTATGTATGTATGTATGTATGTATGTATGTATGTATGTATGTGTATGTAAATGTATGACACTCATACATTTTTGTTGTTTTAACCTTTCACAATGTAAAATTACAAAAACAACTTTTTATGTTTTTATGTCCCCTCTTAATATTTTGCCATCCTGTTACAAATTTCTAAAATACCTATAATTTCCTTCATTATTGATCATTTCATAGACACTACTAATGCATTACTACCTGTTTACAAACTTATTGTTAGTGTTTCTTGCTTTATATTGAATTTATTTCATATCATCCTGTTACAAACAATATATTTAAATATAGCCTGTAAAAACAATTTTTTACATATATACATATTTGAATATATTTTTACATTCATATGATCCTCTAAGTATTTATATAATTTTTTCTAATTATATTACAATCAATACAAATACATACATTTTAATACTCCACATAAAAATTAAACATAAATTTAATAAATACATACATTCAATAATTCAATTCAAAAATTTTCTAATTAAAATTTGGTTATTTTATGCATACATTTTTCCCATAATATACATAAAACATACATAGATATAAACGTTTTCAATTATTTTCTAAATAAAATTTGGTTATATCTTGCATACATTTTTCACATTTTATAATTTTTCAAGTTCAACATGAAATGTTAAATTTTAGACCATAAGTCATTTCCTATAGTAAATAATATTTAAGTTTGATAGTAAAAATATTGTAACCTGATAGTCGCGACTATCGTTTTGTTTCGTGTTTTCGTCGGCACATATATGCTCTGCTTGCGTACATTTCATGTTCGTATATTACTGCTTGCATGGCTTCAATATTGTTGACTGCGAATAATTTGTGTAGGAAAATATTTTAATATTATAGGCAAGCCATATGAAATATATGTGGGTATTATAAATATGTTAGCGAGTTGCTGCGTAATATATTGTAAGTGAAAACATTTTATATTTGTCTGTAAGCTGTAATATGCAATAGTTTGTATGGGTAAATATTTTTAGCAAAAATACTAGAAATATTTCGAATGGGAACAATTAAATATATTATATTCATAAAATATATTAATATTTTAATATTACATACGTATGCATAGGAGAAAATATGCATTTTGGTTACTAATATATTAGTAATTTTAATCACTGCACTACATGCCAATAATAGAAAATTTAAATAAGTGTTTGTATTTTCAATTAAATCTAGGGAAACACAGCACTAAATGATAAAAGATTTGAACCTATTACCTGAAAACTATTTCCTTTATACTACTTGCTGTCCAAAAGATATTTATGATGGCCCCTTCTACTCTGCAGTCCACGTTTCCAAGGGATCATGCAGATAAACTTATAAAAGAGGTCTTTTAAAAATTTGATTCCATTAAAGGCAGTATTTTGTCTACACAAGATCTCTTTCCAAGGTAATGTTATTCTTATGATGATGATAAATCTTCGAGATCGTGTTTTCCATTCCTGACATCCTGAAGTGAAGGAAATCATAAGGTCTATTTCTGGTATTCGACTTAATGATTACCTCTTGTCGCATAGAAAATCAGCGACTTATTCAGCAACGAATGGAATAAGTCATTGTAGTTAATGTTTTCCATCTATAGCCTCCTGAGACCTGCGAACGCACTTAATATTAGCCGCTCGGTGTTGCGGGTTAAAATTACCACTGATCCTGATGTGAAGGTAATCATAAGAACTATTCCTGGTATTTTACATAATAATTATCTCTTGTCGCATGAAAAATCATCCCTTTTTGTTCTCTACGAAGCATTTTTGGTATGAATTTAAGAGTTGATGATCTAATCTATCGCGTGCTAGATGGAATAAGTCATGTTCACATGTCTGTTCTGGTTCAGATCTGATCAGATCTCGGTAGAACTGTAATAATCCTAGTGCTTAATGTGAAAACCTGCCTCACTGCCTTATTTCAAAGAGGTGTTTTGCATCTACTGTATGGACTAGTGGCGGTATTCCACCTGACCCGATTGAGATTAAGAAGAAATTTTAGATGACAATTTTTGAACAAGAACTATCCAATTTCTTTCAATAGTAGTCCCATTGCAGAATGACAGGCATCATGAATAAGCTCTAATGATAGAGACAATCTCATAGTTGGGGTTTCCTTGAATCCCTACGCTCTCACTTGATGCTCTCCTAATTAACCAAAGAGGCTGACCAACAAGATCAACGAACCACCTTCAACCTCCGGTGACTCAAATAAGTGCATTCCTAAACCTTTTAAAAACAGTGAAACACTCTACTGACGATCCTATGTCATTGGTGTTACCACCACGGAATGGAAATTATTAATTATTGCTCGGTCAGGAGGAGATTAGAACTGACAATAGTAGTATTCAGTATTGTGATATGAATGTTTGAGCTTCAATCCGTTTTCTTTGAAAGAGAAAGGCACCTATACACTGAAAATAATCCATGCTTAACTTTATGAAACAAATTCTTAACTATTTTTTTCGTAATATTTATGAAATATTACGTAAATTTCACCTGCCACTTTGCTCAAGTACTCGAGCTTTGCTCAAGTAGTCGAGCTATCCAATCTCTTGCCATAGTAGACCCGTTGGGGAATGACAGGTGTCATAAGTCAAGCTCAATGTAACCCGACAAACGAAAAGGCAGTCACTGATTAAAGCCGATAGAAAGGGCGGACACAACACCAAGTGAAAACACCCTATTGATGCTATAAGATATGTTATGCCCCTACAAACATTCTCATCATTTAAAGTCTCACCCCAGTGCATTCCTGGACCTCTTAAAGTCGCTCAACCATACTCCTGAGATGGCTTCTTTTGTTTCGGCAACAGCGGCTAGTGACGTAATAGGTGGTTCGAAAACACAGATCTATATTTAATTAGTCAGACTTATTTCATTGGTCACAAGGATCTACTGTGATAAGTTGAGCATGATTTAGAGTAAACTCCAACACACTTAACCATGAAGAAAAATCGCCGATAAATTAAAGATTAAGGTACTATAACTCCTCCAGCGTTTCAACCAACTCCACAACCATTTCAATCGTCACTCCATCTGTCATTCCGATAACTCCACAGATATAACTCAGAATACCTCTCATTCATCATCCAAGTATCCGATGTACAACTCACACCAACACGACAAACGAAAAGGCAGTCCCTGATTATAGCCGATAGAAGGGGCGAATACAACACCAAGTGAAAACACCCTATTGATGCTATAAGATATGTCATGCCCCTACAAACATTCTCATCATTTAAAGTCTCACCCCAATGCATTCCTGGACCTCTTAAAGTCGCCCAACCATACTACTGAGATGGCTTCTGTTGTTTCGGCAACAGCACCTAGGGACGTAATTGGTGGTTCGAAAACACAGATCTACATATATTTAATTAGTCAGACTTATTTCAGTGGCCACAAGGACCTACTGTGATAAGTTGAGCATGTTTTGGAGTAAACTCCAACACACTTAAGCATGAAGAAAAATCGCCGATAAATTAAAGATTAAGGTATTACAACTCCGCCAACGTCTCAACCAACTCTTCCACCACTTCAACCGTCACTCCATATGTCATTCCGATAACTCCACAGATATAACTCAGAATCCCTCTCATTCATCATCCAAGTATCCGATGTACAACTCACACCAACCCAATGTTTGCATTATCAGCTCATATCCATCATTTTATTAATCCGCAGCCTTGCTCTGTGGTTTGTAGCGCTCCTAGAAACAAGGAGAAGTTACAGAAACTTATCCCGAAAGCAACCAAGCACCCCTTTCCTCGAATTTGGGTTTAAACCGCAGTCACTACGTGGATCCCGAAGGAACCTTAACCAACTGACCAGCTGACAAAGGCAACTGGCCACCCGAAGTACCAGATTATGTTATGCTCTGGTTCAACCAAATGTCAAATCATTCCAAGGAAAGGCCGATGATACATTTGATCATCACCAGTTTATAGTCCCGGTAGACTAGAGGTACTGGTAGCACCTTTATACCCCGGGATTGCTATACGCCAAGATTGGGTCTTCATCAAGGAAACATGCCCGGTAGGGATGTCCCTAACAATACAAAACGGTCTTATTCACAATAAATTATTCATAGAGGTAAGGGTTGGTCGATGTTGCTGGTTAAGTGGCATTTTTAAAGGAGACGTCGAAAATTCGACTCTAGGTATTAGTTGGAAGACGGTTAGTATTTATAAACTTTCAAAAGCTCGACCTGATATTGTAATCGTGATGTTAATAGTTATATATACATATTACCACACAGTTGAGGTCTCATTTTGTCCAAATAAAACTGACTTAAAAAAGCCCTTACCTTTCATGTCAAATATACATAACTATGCTTTGCTGCTTTTCAAAAATTTATTTTATGTTATTGCTAAACTCACGTCAATAGCAGTCACTGGAAATCCCTTCTGCTCCAACAGCCACATCAACTAGTAGTAGGGTATAAAAACCATAGAAGAAAAAAACTTTAAAAGAAATTCACAAGCGAAACGAACAAATGAACAAAATATTTTAAAAGCAATAAAAATAAATAAAAACATTTAAAGTAATAAATTATTTTTTTTTCGTATTCTTTTAATAACAGCAATACGAGCAACACAAATGGGTAACAAGACACCAAGCAGCAGCAAACAACAGAACAGAACAACAAAAAATAATTGCTTAATTGCAAAACACTGAAACAAACACCAAAACAAATGTCTCGTTTACAATTGTTAACAATTTCAAATTGAAATAAAATTTTCTTAAAAAAAAAGTTTTTTTCTTTTTTTAATTTCTACTACAAAAAGACAATAATGTCTCTAGAGATGAAATATGGTTTCAAATGAAAAACAATTACCAGCACGGGCACGAGGACATAATGTAAAATAAAGACATATTTTTTCTCTCAAGGAATTAACAAAATTATTTCACTAAAATTTACTTTAAACAAGGTAAAAGAAAATGAAAAAATTAAAAAAATATCCTATAAGGTGATAAATCTTTACATACAACAACAATATGATTATTTTCTTAAGGTGTTGTTGGTTTAACATAGATTCTACTTCTACTATAGCTGTGGGGGTAAAACCATGATGATGTTAACAAGGAACCATTTCAGTCAGTTGGTATTTTAATTTTCAAAGTTTTTTCTTTTCCAGTTTTTTCTTTATTTTTCTACTTATATCTGCCACATAATGTTAATTTTATTGTCATTGTTTTATTCTTGTTGTTGTTATAATTTCTTATATTTTTACATATTTATTCCTGGATGTTTGAAAGTATGTTTTATGCGCCAACAGAGGGTGGTTTGAATCGTATGTATCAAAGTATAAGTAAAAATTGTAATTAAATACTGAAAACTAGCATCATCACCAGAATTTCATAATTACACACGACTGCATGTCGTCAAGACTTAATATGTTGTTAGCATTTCTTTTTAGCAAAACTTCTTTTTCTTCAATGTGGTACTTTGGTAATGTAAAGACAACCCTATTTTTCCAAAGACGATCTTTATTATTGCTATTGCTAAGAATATATAAAAATGCTCTGTCAACTTACTGTGAAGCAAACAAAACGAAATACCTAAATACTTTCAAAATGCTACATGTAAAAATGTGAATATACATACGTTAATCATAATAGATTTAGACTAGAATGTTCCCAAACTTCGATAAAAATAACGTTATAACAGCGTCTATATATTATAGACTTAACAAGACTATAGACTTGTCTATAGACTAGACTATAGACTTGACTATAGACTAGACTATAGAATAGACTATAGACTAGACTATAAACTACACTATAGACTAGAGCATAGACTAGACCATAGACTAGACCATAGACTAGAAAATAGACTAGACCATAGACTATACCATAGACTAGACCATAGACTAGACCATAGACTAGACTATAGACTAGACTTAGACTAGACGATAGACTAGACTATAGACAGACTATAGACTAGACTAGAGCGAGAATATAGAACTAGACTATAGACTAGACGATCCGACTAGACTGTAACTAGAACTATAGACTAACTATAGACTAGACTATAGACGAGACTATAGACTAGGCATAGACTAGACTATAGACTAGACTATAGACTAGACTATAGACTAGACCTATAGACTAGGACTATAGACTATGACTAGAGACTAGACTATAGACTAGACTATAGACTAGACTATAACTAGACTATAGACTAGACTATAGACTAGACTATAGACTAGACTATAGACTAGACTATAGACTACTATAGACTAGACTATAGACTAGACTATAGACTAGACTATAGACTAGACTATAGACTAGACTATAGACTAGACTATAGACTAGACTATAGACTAGACTATAGACTAGACTATAGACTAGACTATAGACTAGACTATAGACTAGACTAGACTATAGACTAGACTATAGACTAGACTAGACTAGACTATAGACTAGACTATAGACTAGACTATAGACTAGACTATAGACTAGACTATAGACTAGACTATAGACTAGACTATAGACTAGACTATAGACTAGACTATAGACTAGACTATAGACTAGACTATAGACTAGACTATAGACTAAGTATAGACTAGACTATAGACTAGACTATAGACTAGACTATAGACTAGACTATAGACTAGACTATAGACTAGACTATAGACCAGACTATAGACTAGACTATAGACTAGACTATAGACTAGACTATAGACTAGACTATAGACTAGACTATAGACTAGACTATAGACTAGACTATAGACTAGACTATAGACTAGACTATAGACTAGACTATAGACTAGACTATAGACTAGACTATAGACTGGACTATAGACTAGACTATAGACTAGACTATAGACTAGACTGTAGACTAGACTATAGACTAGACTATAGACTAGACTATAGACTAGACTATAGACTAGACTATAGACTATAGACTAGACTGTAGACTAGACTATAGACTAGACTATAGACTAGACTATAGACTAGACTATAGACTAGACTATAGACTAGACTATAGACTAGACTATAGACTAGACTATAGACTAGACTATAGACTAGACTATAGACTAGACTATAGACTAGACTATAGACTAGACTATAGACTAGACTATAGACTAGACTATAGACTAGACTATAGACTAGACTATAGACTAGACTATAGACTAGACTATAGACTAGACTATAGACTAGACTATAGACTAGACTATAGACTAGACTATAGACTAGACTATAGACTAGACTATAGACTAGACTATAGACTAGACTATAGACTAGACTAGACTAGACTATAGACTAGACTATAGACTAGACTATAGACTAGACTATAGACTAGACTATAGACTAGACTATAGACTAGACTATAGACTAGACTATAGACTAGACTATAGACTAGACTATAGACTAGACTATAGATTAGACTATAGACTAGACTAGACTATAGGCTAGACTAGACTATAGACTAGACTAGACTATAGACTAGACTATAGACTAGACTAGACTATAGACTAGACTAGACTATAGACTAGACTATAGACTAGACTATAGACTAGACTATAGACTAGACTATAGACTAGACTATAGACTAGACTATAGACTAGACTATAGACTAGACTATAGACTAGACTATAGACTAGACTATAGACTAGACTATAGACTAGACTATAGACTAGACTATAGACTAGACTATAGACTAGACTATAGACTAGACTATAGACTAGACTATAGACTAGACTATAGACTAGACTATAGACTAGACTATAGACTAGACTATAGACTAGACTATAGACTAGACTATAGACTAGACTATAGACTAGACTATAGACTAGACTATAGACTAGACTATAGACTAGACTATAGACTAGACTATAGACTAGACTATAGACTAGACTAGACTATAGACTAGACTAGACTATAGACTAGACTAGACTAGACTATAGACTAGACTATAGACTAGACTATAGACTAGACTATAGACTAGACTATAGACTAGACTAGACTAGACTATAGACTAGACTAGACTAGACTATAGACTAGACTATAGACTAGACTATAGACTAGACTATAGACTAGACTATAGACTAGACTATAGACTAGACTAGACTAGACTATAGACTAGACTATAGACTAGACTATAGACTAGACTAGACTATAGACTAGACTATAGACTAGACTATAGACTAGACTATAGACTAGACTATAGACTAGACTATAGACTAGACTATAGACTAGACTATAGACTAGACTATAGACTAGGCTATAGACTAGACTATAGACTAGACTATAGACTAGACTATAGACTAGACTATAGACTAGACTATAGACTAGACTAGACTATAGACTAGACTATAGACTAGACTATAGACTAGACTATAGACTAGACTATAGACTAGACTATAGACTAGACTATAGACTAGACTATAGACTAGACTATAGACTAGACTAGACTATAGACTAGACTATAGACTAGACTATAGACTAGACTAAAGACTAGACTATAGACTAGACTATAGACTAGACTAGACTATAGACTAGACTATAGACTAGACTAGACTATAGACTAGACTATAGACTAGACTAGACTATAGACTAGACTATAGACTAGACTATAGACTAGAATAGACTAGACTATAGACTAGACTATAGACTAGACTATAGACTAGACTATAGACTAGACTATAGACTAGACTATAGACTAGACTATAGACTAGACTATAGACTAGACTATATAGACTAGACTAAGACTAGACTATAGACTAGACTATAGACTAGACTATAGACTAGACTATAGACTAGACTATAGACTAGACTATAGATAGACTATAGACTAGACTATAGACTAGACTATAGACTAGACTATAGACTAGACTATAGACTAGACATAGACTAGACTATAGACTAGACTATAGACTAGACTATAGACTAGACTATAGACCTAGACTATACGACTAGACTATAGACTAGGACTATAGACTAGACTATAGACTAGACGATAGACTAGACTATAGACTAGACTATAGACTAGACTATAGACTAGACTATAGACTAGACTATAGACTAGACTATAGACTAGACTATAGACTAGACTATAGACTAGACTATAGACTAGACTATACTAGCCTATAGACTGACTATAGACTAGACTATAGACTAGACATAGACTAGACTATAGACTAGACTATAGACTAGACTATAGACTAGACTATAGACTAGACTATAGACTAGACTATAGACTAGACTATAGACTAGACTATAGACTAGACTATAGACTAGACTATAGACTAGACTATAGACTAGACTATAGACTAGACTATAGACTAGACTATAGACTAGACTATAGACTAGACTATAGACTGGACTATAGACTAGACTATAGACTACTACTAGACTATAGACTACTAGAATATAGACTACTAGACTATAGACTACTAGACTATAGACTTCTAGAATATAGACTATAGACTACTAGACTAGAGACTACTAGACTATAGACTACTACACTATAGACTTCTATATTATAGACTACTAGACTATAGATTAGACTACTTGACCATAGATTAGACTATATACTTGACTTTATACTTGACTATATGTGTGGTGTTAAATGTATCCTCGGTCTTTCTTTGGAATTATTTGACCTAGGGTGAAATCATGGAACTTAGTACCACTAGGACCTAGTAGCCCACAGGTCAGAGTTGCGAACTATGTCTTGTCCCGGTTATTGGAGAGATCCCTTCGGTTTAAAGCCAAAATCGCGAAAAGGGAGTGTTGGTTAAAAAGCTGTTTTACGGTGATATATACATACATATATTTCTCAATAGGTTCGGTGCTGCTGGTGAAAATGACTATAGTATACAAGTGACATTATTGAATTTCCTTGTCAGGGATGTATTTTGGTCTACCGATTACGTCGCTCGATGCTGTTGCCGAAGCAACAAATATCATCCCATCTGCGTGGTTGTAAACAAAATTAATGTTTTTATATCTCGTAAGTTAAGCTACAGGGCAGCAATGGTTCGAGATTAAAAAGCGAAAGTACATAGACCGGCGAAATCATACACGAAAAATACCACCAGGGCGATGGTGAATTCGTCTCCAGCTCACCCTGTGCTTGAAAAAGTACCATAGTAGGCCGAAAGGCAAGGTGTTCACTAAAGCACTCGGCGAATATTGCAAATTTGTTTTAGTTGCCCCATTTATGACAACTTCCCAATTAAAATTTCCATATTATTTTGCTTACCGTGATATTCTGTCTCCCTAATAGTTAGAGATATAGTTAGTCTTCCATTAAATTTTAATTATCTTGAAGAAAGTTCTACCATTTCAATTAAGTTTGATTTTGAATTTTAAGAATCTATGATTGATAAAATTTCTATTAAGATCAACAGAAATTTGTAACTTAAGGATCGTGAGATTGATCTAATTTCAAAAAACTCTGACTCTTTATTCGATCGAGTAATTTAAGCTCAGTTTTTTATATAATTTCGATATTTACTTTAAATTTGTATAGAAAATTTATTAACTAATACCACTGTAATTATAATTTTCTTCACTTTAAAAATATTTTACAAACCACAAAATCTTATATGAAAATTGTATTCTTATATGCAGTTTCTTCAAATGAAAATATGTGTTTTTTTTTTTTTTGTTTAGCCTGAAAGTATGTTTCAAACCTTCATATCAAACCTACTTTCCCCATTTCTTTCGCATAAAACCTTAAAGTAGGTTTCATATTTCCCAATTGCTTAACAGTTGTTTTTCCTGAAAAAGTGAAAAAGAAAATAATTTTCTTGTTATTTTGTCTGTTGGCAATTTAACTGTTTATGAATCTGTTTATGTATGATGGGGTAATGATGAAGACGTCGTCATCGTCGATGGCAAAATGCTTTAGTGGAAAGGGTTAAAATTATGTGTTTGTGTCTTAATCCTTTTTCCATTATTATTTTCATAATTCTTATTTACATGTTTTTTGCTTTGTTTTTCTTCTTTTTAGCTGCAGTAATAAAAACTCACCTTCTTTTCTTTGTGCCATCATATCATCACCGTGTAGCCTATAAGTATGTTGTGTTTTGTTGTTCATTTCCTCGGTTGTTTTCTTATTTAATTTTTAAGGATATTTCTTTATTTATTTAGTAGTGTGTATGTGTTTCCTTTTAGTGTGTAGGAGTGTGTTTATGTTATTTATTATATTGATGTTGCTGTGATTTTTCTTTTTAGCATGTCTTGTTGTTTTCTTACGAATTATGTGTTATTGTTGATGTTGTTGTTTATTATTATGATTTTCTTATAGTTGTTTTTTTTTATATTTACTTTTCTTCATACTTAAATATTATGTTCATTCTATCTTAATATGCCTGTTTTTGGTGTATGAGTAAAATTATATATTATTGCACAATGGGTTAGATTTTAAGTACTACACTATATGGAGGAACCTATTCCGAATTACAAGATCGTGATATTTTGAAAATACAATCAATAAGGTCTATAAGAAAGTATACAATTGCTTAATTTCTCTCCATTATTCCTTTAAAAACTCAACAATTTACAGCCCATAGTGCATTGTTTAAATTTCTTATAACTGAATTATTATTTGATTACCAAAAGATTCTACTTGCGTTGTACTGTTCAAGAACATGTTGTCGGCGTTGATGATAATGGTGTTGGTGTTGGCAAAAAATTAAGAAAAGGGTTGTTTTTGTTTGTTTTACTTTTTGTAAGGGCATGTGAAAATTACATACAAAAACAATATTCCACAATAAAGAAAAAATTACTAAAAAAATTCTCAGAAAATTTTAATTAAAAAGTATTTATAAAATACTTAAAAATAGACATTGATAAAAGCTTTATAAAAATCTTAAACAAAATATTTATAAACTAGCATACCCTGGGTACTTCGCTACCCTAACCAAAATTAAATACATACTAAATTTTGTGTACTTTTATAGAAAATTAATTAATTAAACATTTTATTAATGTTTCAGTTTTTTTTTACGTTCAAGCTTGTATTTTTAGTTTCATTCGGTTAGCTTCCACATTATAGAAAATTTCGAAAGTACTATTTGAAAAAAAGTACTATAAACACCCCTAATAGATTCTCATTTAATCAAAAATTTTATGTTTCTGTCTTTAATATTATATACAATTCAAAAAATATAATTTGATGAATGAAAGAGTACCAAAAGTCGCTTTCAGTAGATTTTCATTCACTAAGATCCGTACATTTTAAATTGTATATTTCTATGTTCAATATCGTAAAAATATCAAAAAGTACCATCGGAAAAACGAAAAAGTACAAAAATCTCTCTCAATAAATTCTCATTTAATAAGGACCGTGTGTCATGGTAACCATTATAGAGTATCCAAATGGTACCTTTTGAAGAATGAAAAAGTACCAGAGAGTTCCCACTTACAGAATATTATTCCGTCAAGACCATGTATATTAAAATTTATGTTCCTAGGTTGAATATTTTATAAAATTCAAAAAGTACCATTTATGAGATAAAAAGTATTAAAGAGTTCTTATAGAACACACAAAGAGTATCATTTGTAGAAAGAAAAAGTACCAAAAGTGGAATAAATTCTACCTTAATGGAAAGTACAAATAAAAAGAGTACAATTTTTCCCCTTTTCGCTTAGAAATATACTTTTTCGAGAATTAGGATTACAAAATGTTCCGTATTTAAATCTATATATCACAGATAAAATTTAAACGATTTAAATCTGCATTCATTTGTTCCAGAAAAATTGTGCTTGCAAAAAGTACCAAACAGTTTTACTCAAATTTGGTCCTATATATGCCTTAGTACTCGAATTCCATACTAATATACCAACAGCTTATTTTGTGTGAGTAAATAAACTACTTTTTCAAATTTTATAAAAATTGGCTCAATGCGTTTGAATAATATTAAATTTTCCGTTTTTCCCCCTTTTTGGTACTTTTTTCCCCAGTGAAATAGCAAATTTTCTTTCCCTTTTTTGTACAAATTTCCAAAAATCACTTCTTAGTGGATCTACATAACCAAAAACACATCTACTGTCAAAATTTCATAATTCTAGGTTTAGCCGTTTTGGCTGTGCAATAATGAATCAGTCAGTCAGTAACGCTACTCTTTTATATATACATATAGATTGAAAAAAAAGAGAAACGAATTTGTTCTCTTTTAGTTTAATTCAATAAAACAACAATGTACCAATATAAATGGAAACGTTAAATTGTTTTAAAATCCTTCATTTCATAGACACTTTTTAAAAATGTTCACTTCAAAGCAAATATTATTTTGTTTTCACCAACAAAGTCCTTTGATAGCCATGTGTTGTTATTCTGGTTTTTTGTTTTGTCACCCACACATCCTCACATGTACTAGCATGTACATATGTATGTCCATCCATATGTTCGGCGTGAAACAAGTGGTTTTGACACCTCTAAAGGTCAATGTTTTACTTGTTTGAGTGTTTTTGTTCTTGTTGTTGGTGTTTATTATCCTGTCCCCAATTTTTTTGTTCCACCAGTTTATATATATTTTGGAGTCTCTTTGTTGTTCCATCACTGCCTAAATTGTTTATTTTCGTTTTGTTTTAAACTGTAAACATACAATGTTTTTGTTTCTTTTTATATACATACATATAGAGCTTTAAAAAGTGTAAAGGGGTTTAAATACGTTTTTTGAAGGTTGCGGTCATTGTAAATAATTTTTATAAAATTTTCACAAATGCATACAACATCTGTATTTAACTTGTTTTGCAGTAAAGGTTAACTTTTAAATAATCGTATGAATTCATAGTGTTTTTAGAGCATATTTTGCTCTTTACGGTATATTTGGAATATTTTACATTATGCTGCATTTACTGCAATTTTAACATTTAGCATGATTTTCAATATTTTAAACTTATCTGCATATTTTTCTAATTTTTATGCCCTACAACACTATAGTGGGGAGGGTATTATGCGTTTGAGCTAATGATTGTAACACTCAAAAATTATACTGCCGTTTTTCATAATGATCGAGCCCCATACAAAGTCTTCTTCAGAAAATTACTTGAAGGAAATTCTGCATAAATAAATTTAATGTCATCTTAAATCGCTCTACCATCATTTATACGTATAGGACCATATTTACCTTTGCCCCATACAATCCCTCTTTCAGAAAATTACTTTTTGGGCAACAAATATATACCCACCATCATATCATATGTCGTAAAGATAAAGTAAATTTCGTCAAGCTGATTTCCGGAATTGGGATTTTGTCAATTATTGCCAAAGTTCTATTGGGGAAAGATTTCGGGAAAGAGATTGATATAAAACTGGTGCTTTTAATTTGTTTGTTGTGAACGTTGAAGACGGACTGGATATTTAGATCGTTAGTTAGTTAGTTAGTTAGTAGTTTAGTTAGTTAGTTAGTTAGGTAGTTAGTTAGTAGTTAGTTAGTTAGGTAGTTAGTTTTAGTTAGTTAGTTAGTAGTTAGTTAGTTCGTTACGTTAGTTAGTTAGTTAGTTAGTTAGTTAGTTAGTTATTTACGTTAGTTAGTTATTGTTAGTTAGTTAATTAAGTGAGTTAGTTAGTTAGTTGTTAGTTAGTTAGTTAGTTAGTTAGTAGTTAGCTAGTTAGTTAGTTAGTTTAGTTAGTTTAGTTAGTTAGTTATGTTAGTAGTTTAGTAGTTAGTTAGTTAGTTAGTTAGTTAGTTAGTTAGTTAGTGTTAGTTTTAGTTAGTTAGTAGTTAGTTAGTTAGTTAGTTAGTTAGTTAGTTAGTTAGTTAGTTAGTTAGTTAGTTAGTTAGTTAGTTAGTTAGTTAGTTAGTTAGTTAGTTAGTTAGTTAGTTAGTTTAGGTAGTTAGTTAGTTAGTTAGTTAGGTTAGTTAGTTAGTTAGTTAGTTAGTAGTTAGTTAGTTAGTTAGTTAGTTAGTTAGTTAGTTAGTTAGTTAGTTAGTTAGTTAGTAGTAGTTAGTTAGTTAGTTAGTTAGTTAGTTAGTTAGTTAGTATTAGTAGTTAGTAGTTAGTTAGTTAGTTAGTAGTTAGTTAGTTAGTTAGTTAGTTAGTTAGTTAGTTAGTTAGTTAGTAGTTAGTTAGTTAGTTAGTTAGTTAAGTTAGTTAGTTAGTAGTTAGTTAGTTAGTTAGTTAGTTAGTTAGTAGTTAGTTAGTTAGTTAGTTAGTTAGTTAGTTAGTTAGTTAGTTAGTTAGTTAGTTAGTTAGTTAGTTAGTTAGTTAGTTAGTTAGTTAGTTAGTTAGTTAGTTAGTTAGTTAGTTAGTTAGTTAGTTAGTTAGTTAGTAGTTAGTTAGTTAGTTAGTTAGTTAGTAGTAGTTAGTTAGTTAGTTAGTTAGTTAGTTAGTTAGTTAGTTAGTTAGTTAGTTAGTTAGTTAGTTAGTTAGTTAGTTAGTTAGTTAGTTAGTTAGTTAGTTAGTTAGTTAGTTAGTTAGTAGTTAGTTAGTTAGTTAGTTAGTCGTTAGTTAGTTAGTTAGTTAGTTAGTTAGTAGTTAGTTAGTTAGTTAGTTAGTAGTTAGTTAGTTAGTAGTTAGTTAGTTAGTTAGTTAGTTAGTTAGTTAGTTAGTTAGTTAGTTAGTTAGTTAGTTAGTTAGTAGTTAGTAGTTAGTTAGTTAGTTAGTTAGTTAGTTAGTTAGTTAGTTAGTTAGTTAGTTAGTTAGTTAGTTAGTTAGTTAGTTAGTTAGTTAGTTGTTAGTTAGTTAGTTAGTTAGTAGTTAGTTAGTTAGTTAGTTAGTTAGTTAGTTAGTTAGTTAGTTAGTTAGTAGTTAGTTAGTTAGTTAGTTGTTAGTGTAGTTAGTTAGTAGTTAGTTAGGTTAGTTAGTTAGTTAGTTAGTTAGTTAGTTAGTAGTTAGTTAGTTAGTTAGTTAGTGTAGTTAGTTAGTTAGTTAGTTAGTTGGTAGTTAGTCCAGATGAGGGAAAAGAGCTATACCGAGATGGAGTAGTCTGTGCTCTTGTAAGGCTGGACAGTCACAGAAAATGTTGTACCAATTCCTCTTTTTCTTCAATTAAACCACTTATACAATACCTACAACTTGGGTAGCCCATACGTTCCTACATATGTCCAATCATACAGTGCTTAGTAATTATACCCATGAGAACCCTAATCGACTTCTTAGTTAATTGGTTAAAATAAGTTGTGATTAGTAAGTGATTTCAAAATGTATCAATTGTTTATTTCCGTTACATAACATACATTATATTGTGGTTTTATCCCCTTTTGCCGTTATTTTAAAAACAACTAAAATATTGTACGATTATTACAAAATAATTAATTTTTTTAATAAATGCATTTCATTGTTTACTTTAATGTATTTAAAATTAGGTGCAGTTGATGCAAGTAATTTCTAATACAAATTCTGTGCGTTTAAGTGTAGCCGTCTATATACGGTTATATTTGTGTGTGTGTAGTTATTAGTAATAATTATTTATTGATTTTTGCATACTTTTAATTAACTTTCAACTTTATAAATTTTTAATTTGTTTTGTAGTAACGTTTTGTTTTTCATCAAATATTAGGACAACATTTTTGAAAAACAGGCCATAAAATTTATTACTGCGATGGGTGTGTAACGGGACGTTAAATAGGGTGTGAGGGAGTATTTTATATAGGTATTTGTTTTTCAATTAGGCCCAATTAAATGCATTCAAGCATTTTTAATTGTTTACGTTAATTTTCGTACCAAAAATGCATAAAATATTATTTATAGTTTGTGGTCAAATTTAATTGAATTAATTGTAATATATATTTAATAGAAATTACTTTTTTGGGAAAAATTATGTATATTTAGTATTTAATGTTTGTGGAAGATTAAAAGTATTGGATTTTGTTTTAACTGAAATGTAGCCTTCTGCTTACATTCTTTTGATGCCAAACAGTTTTTACTGTTGAAACCGGACAAGGAAATTCCATATTTAAATACCTTATGTACAAATAAGTTTATTTAATGTAAACTTTAATATGTCTACAGCATATTTTGAAAATTCCATTAATTTTTGTGGCCAAATAGAATTTAAATGTTTGAATTTTTACCTTAAGAAACACCACGAAAAACATATAAAACATGCTAAATCATCAGAAAGTTTTTCTTAAAGACACGCGTAAAACCATGGCCAGACTGTTGCAATAACAGAGCATTGAAAATTATAAACGACCCCCTCCCACCTAAATGGCGAAAATGCCATAAAGTAGCATCAGAGGCAAGCAGCATACGTTGGACTGCCATTACTATTTGGACCAACGTTTAGTACTAAAAAATGCTAATAACCTGTCATTAGTCTGAGCAATAATGCTGTTAAGTCCAAAAAGGTAAAGGAAGTTTGGGTCAGAGGTGTTTTCATCTTATTTTCCTTTGAATGAGGGATGAAGCTGACATGGATGATGATGACTTTGTGTTTTTGTTTCTTTCATTATTTCATCTTAATTTCATTTTTATGTTTTTAAATAGTGAAGACAACCTGCTGTTGTCTTATGGTTTTACTTTTTTAAATACATTTAAACAAATTAGTTATGGCTCGTTTTATTTTCGTTTTTCTAACAAAATAATTTTTATTATGTTTTCAGATCTTTTTTTTTGGGTGAAAATATGGAATATGATTACTTCGGTTTCAATTCGTAGTAATAGGATTTACACTTGTGACCAACAGTTCATTACAACGAATTTACAGTTTTTATTTAAATAGTAGTCGAATTAAAAATATATTTTAAAATAAAAGTTTTTAATGTTTAAAGAGGATTTAGTGAAATATAATATCGCCATGGTATACACCCTTAAATAAATCGGGTAGTTTTTTGAACAACAAATTATAATCAGGCTTCTTTGTCCACTTTATCCTGTATCCTGGAAGGCATATGATAGACTGTAACTATACCAAGACTAGACTAGGTCTGTACTGTAACTAGCCTAGGACTAGGCAAGGATTAGACTAGGACTAGACTAGGACAAGACTAGGATTAGACTAGGATTAGACTAGGACTCGACTGGGACTAGTCTATACTAGAACTAGACTAGACTAGGACTAGACTAGGACTAGACTAGGACTAGACTAGGACTAGACTAGGACTAGACTAGGACTAGACTAGGACTAGACTAGGACTAGACTAGGACTAGACTAGGACTAGACTAGGACTAGACTAGGACTAGACTAGGACTAGACTAGGACTAGACTAGGACTAGACTAGGACTAGACTAGGACTAGACTAGGACTAGACTAGGACTAGACTAGGACTAGACTAGGACTAGACTAGGACTAGACTAGGACTAGACTAGGACTAGACTAGGACTAGACTAGGACTAGACTAGGACTAGACTAGGACTAGACTAGGACTAGACTAGGACTAGACTAGGACTAGACTAGGACTAGACTAGGACTAGACTAGGACTAGACTAGGACTAGACTAGGACTAGACTAGGACTAGACTAGGACTAGACTAGGACTAGACTAGGACTAGACTAGGACTAGACTAGGACTAGACTAGGACTAGACTAGGACTAGACTAGGACTAGACTAGGACTAGACTAGGACTAGACTAGGACTAGACTAGGACTAGACTAGGACTAGACTAGGACTAGACTAGGACTAGACTAGGACTAGACTAGGACTAGACTAGGACTAGACTAGGACTAGACTAGGACTAGACTAGGACTAGACTAGGACTAGACTAGGACTAGACTAGGACTAGACTAGGACTAGACTAGGACTAGACTAGGACTAGACTAGGACTAGACTAGGACTAGACTAGGACTAGACTAGGACTAGACTAGGACTAGACTAGGACTAGACTAGGACTAGACTAGGACTAGACTAGGACTAGACTAGGACTAGACTAGGACTAGACTAGGACTAGACTAGGACTAGACTAGGACTAGACTAGGACTAGACTAGGACTAGACTAGGACTAGACTAGGACTAGACTAGGACTAGACTAGGACTAGACTAGGACTAGACTAGGACTAGACTAGGACTAGACTAGGACTGAACTAGGACTAGACTAGGACTAGACTAGGACTAGACTAGGACTAGACTAGGACTAGACTAGGACTTAGACTAGTGGACTAGACTAGGACTAGAATAGGACTAGACTAGGACTAGACTAGGACTAACTAGGACTAGACTAGGACTA
Organism: Lucilia sericata; assembly: GCF_015586225.1. Classification (NCBI taxonomy): domain Eukaryota; kingdom Metazoa; phylum Arthropoda; class Insecta; order Diptera; family Calliphoridae; genus Lucilia; species Lucilia sericata. Next base: position 127,738 of record NW_023994589.1, on the reverse strand, counting down.
GACTGGACTAGACTAGGACTAGCTAGGACTAGACCTAGGACTAGACTAGGACTAGACTAGGACTAGACTAGGGACTAGACTAGGACTAGGACTTAGGACTAGACTAGGACTAGACTAGGACTAGACTAGGACTAGACTAGGACTAGACTAGGACGAGACTAGGACTAGACTAGGACTAGACTAGGACTAGACTAGGACTAGACTAGGACTAGACTAGGACTAGACTAGGACTAGACTAGGACTAGACTAGGACTAGACTAGGACTAGACTAGGACTAGACTAGGACTAGACTAGGACTAGACTAGGACTAGACTAGGACTAGACTAGGACTAGACTAGGACTAGACTAGGACTAGACTAGGACTAGACTAGGACTAGACTAGGACTAGACTAGGACTAGACTAGGACTAGACTAGGACTAGACTAGGACTAGACTAGGACTAGACTAGGACTAGACTAGGACTAGACTAGGACTAGACTAGGACTAGACTAGGACTAGACTAGGACTAGACTAGGACTAGACTAGGACTAGACTAGGACTAGACTAGGACTAGACTAGGACTAGACTAGGACTAGACTAGGACTAGACTAGGACTAGACTAGGACTAGACTAGGACTAGACTAGGACTAGACTAGGACTAGACTAGGACAGACTAGGACTAGACTAGGACTAGACTAGGACTAGACTAGGACTAGGACCTAGACTAGGACTAGACTAGGACTAGACTAGGACTAGACTAGGACTAGACTAGGACCAGACTGGACTAGACTAGGACTAGACTAGGACTAGACTAGGACCAGACTAGGACTAGACTAGGACTAGACTAGGACTAGACTAGGACTAGACTAGGACTAGACTAGGACTAGACTAGGACTAGACTAGGACTAGACTAGGACTAGACTAGGACTAGACTAGGACTAGACTAGGACTAGACTAGGACTAGACTAGGACTAGACTAGGACTAGACTAGGACTAGACTAGGACTAGACTAGGACTAGACTAGGACTAGACTAGGACTAGACTAGGACTAGACTAGGACTAGACTAGGACTAGACTAGGACTAGACTAGGACTAGACTAGGACTAGACTAGGACTACTAGGACTAGACTAGACTAGACTAGGACTAGACTAGGACTTGACTAAGACTAAGCTAGGACTAGACTAGGACTTGACTAAGACTAAGCTAGGACTAGAATATAAACGTATAAATCTTGGCCATGAGTCCATTCGAAGCACAATAAAAAACATGCATTTATATATTTCAGTCTCCCTGATGATAATCTAATTTAATATATAAAATATTTCCCTCATATTACAAAAAAAGCACAGAAATTTTGTTTCAGTATGAGCTTCAAAATGTGAAAAGAAATCCTTTCCACTTTAAACATCAAAAGCTCTATGAAGTTAACAAATACTTCAGCCAACGATTATAATTTCAATAGCTAACAAAATAGATAAAATTACTTATTATCTCTTTACCTATTGTGGATACAAGGATAAAAACCTAATCATATTTTATTGCTATTAAAAGTGTTTTGGGAGCTTTCATATCTTCGTAAATTAATCTTAACACAAAAAGAGAATTTGGCACAGAAAACCGTGAAACACTTAAGATCAAAGCAATTGGTCATAAATCGCATGTGTAAACATTTAAATGCGAATTTATTTCATAAAACACTCATCAATATTGTAAAATATATAATAAAATATCAAACTCGTATGGGAATATATAAAAAAATATCACCACCTTCCAACACACATACATACATTGATAATTTCATAAAATAGAATTTAAGAATAATATTTTTTTCATTCACATCCTAGTTTAAACAACCACCTTTTTTTGCCGAAAATATCTTCAATTAAAAACCATAAAATTCTCAAGTTTTTCAATAAATTTTCAGGCTTATCATGTGTGGCACTTAAATAAAAACCAAAAAGTTAAAAGAAAATCAGCAATATTTATTAGTTTTTGTGTATAAAAATTATGACTTCTGGTATTAAAGATAATAATCGGTGAATGAAAAAAAAAACTGAATTCCCTTTTTTAACAGTATCATCAGTTACACACACACCCACACTTATCCATACATAACAAATCATATGTTTAAAAAAGTGATTTTAAACAAATCCTGACAATGCTTTCAAAAACAGAAGGGGTGGGTGGGAGTTTAAATATTTTACAGTCATTATTAGATTTTTTGGTTAAAAACAATTTTAATAATTCAAAAATTCAAAAACATAAAAAAATATTGAAGCATGACACAATAAAGATTAGATTCACAGTAGCATGGCAGAGAACATATGCGAATGTAGGGAAGATATGGAAGAATAAATCGAAAAGCCTTGACAATAAAAGTAAATCATCAAGAAGAAACTTGGTCGTTTGGTTGATTTTTTCTTTTGGAGAAAAAAATTTACACAAAGTGACAGAACCGCCCATATTAGGGAAAGTAATTTTAGAGGAATCATAATGGGCCAAATTACCTCCGAGTGTATAGAGGGAAAAGGAAATATACACGCCTGGTGCCAAATTGACACCAAACTGTTCATAATTTTTCAATACCATCCGTTGTCAAAGTATATACATAAAACAGACTATCCGTTGCCAATGTGAGCTTACCACGTTTGTTAACATTTAGACAACAGATGTGTATAAAATTAAGATTTCGACCACGAATTGTTGCATTGTTGACAACGTTGCGTTGCCAACATTACATAGTGTTGTCGTACGTATGCATATACTTTGACAACGGATGTTATTGAAAAATTATAAATTCTTTGGTGTCAATTTGGTACCAGGCGTGTATATTTCCTTTTCCCTCTGTGTAAACATAACTAGAATATAAGAAGTCATAGTTATGACTAGACAATGACGAGACTGTGATTCGACTATGATTACACTATGACTAGACTTTACTATGACAAGACTATGACTAGACTATGATTAGACTATGACTAGACTATGACTAGACTATGACTAGACTATGACTAGACTATGACTAGACTATGACTAGACTATGACTAGACTATGACTAGACTAGACTGACTAGACTAGACTATGACTAGACTACGACTAGACTACGACTAGACTATGACTAGACTATGACTAGACTATGACTAGACTATGACTAGACTATGACTAGACTATGACTAGACTATGACTAGACTATGACTAGACTATGACTAGACTATGACTAGACTATGACTAGACTATGACTAGACTATGACTAGACTATGACTAGACTATGACTAGACTATGACTAGACTATGACTAGATGACTATGACTATGACTAGAATGACTAGACTATGACTAGACTATGACTAGATATGACTAGACTATGACTAGACTATGACTAGACTATGACTAGACTATGACTAGACTATGACTAGACTATGACTAGACTATGACTAGACTATGACTAGACTATGACTAGACTATGACTAGACTATGACTAGACTACTATGACTAGACTATGACTAGACTATGACTAGACTATGACTAGACTATGACTAGACTACGACTAGACTATGACTAACTATGACTAGACTATGACTAGACTATGACTAGACTATGACTAGACTATGACTAGACTAGGACTAGACTATTGACTAGACTATGACTAGACTATGACTAGACTATGACTAGGACCTATGACTAAGACTAGACTAGGACTGATGACTAGACTATGACTAGACTATGACTAGACTATGACTAGACTATGACTAGACTAATGACTAGACTATGACTAGACTATTGACTAGACTATGACTAGACTATGACTAGACTATGACTAGACTATGACTAGACTATGACTAGACTATGACTAGACTATGACTAGACTATGACTAGACTATGACTAGACTATGACTAGACTATGACTAGACTATGACTAGACTATGACTAGACTAATAGACTAGACTATGGACTAGACTATGACTAGACTATGACTAGACTATGACTAGACTATGACTAGACTATGACTAGACTATGACTAGACTATGACTAGACTATGACTAGACTATGACTAGACTATGACTAGACTATGACTAGACTATGACTAGACTATGACTAGACTAGACTAGACTATGACTAGACTATGCTAGACTATGACTAGACTAGGACTAGACTATGACTAGACTATGACTAGACTATGACTAGACTAGACTAGACTATGACTAGACTAAGACTAGACTATGACTATGACTAGATTATGAATAGACTATGACTAGATTATGAATAGACTATGGCTATACTCTGATTTGAATATGTTTTATAATATCCTTTGTAGTCCAGTGTAGTGCCAAACTTTAACTGTTTTATGATACAATCAAGGACATAATTTTATATTCACTAATCAATAGTTTTCAAAAGTTTTTATTATCCTTCATTCGTCTCTTTTCATATTATTAAGTTAAAATTTTTGCATTTTCATTTTCTGATCCAAGCCTTTAAATGAATGATGAACAGGCTATCGTATGAACTTATTTTCCCTGTCATATTTTTCACTTGAATTGCGTGCGTAAGAGGTATTTCCTGTTTTAAATTGTTCAACCATACAATTTGTGTTCTTTTCTATCTTTATTATTTGTTACTTTTTTAATAATATTCTCATGTGTATAAAAAGACAACAGCAAAAAATCTAAAACCCTATTGAAATATTTCAGAGTATGGATTTCTTTTCTTTAAAAATCATAATCAAAGATGATAAGTGCGGTCGATTTCTGTCTGTGCCATTCATTACATTTCGAATACAATGGGAAAATACTCACAACCGTAAGTAAAGAAAGGGAGCAGCAACAACAAAAAAAGCCATTTATGAATCCCCTTATGAGTATTTTATGATCTGATACTTAAAATCCTTAAAATATTGCCAATATTCACACACACACACACTCATATGAACATAATATGAAAATTTATTGTCATAAAACATATGTATGTGTGTATATGTGCTAACAATAGTGATTCCAAATTTCTTGGTTTATGGGGTTTACAGTGAAATAAAATATAAAAATCTTAAATATTACTTCTTTCTTTCGGCTGGACTTAACATAAAACGGAATTAAATGAAGTACGAAATCCTGGTCTTATACGATATTACTTAGTAACTGACAGCCTTAAAACCCCAAGCGTAATCCTTGATCGGAAATATAAATGAAAATACTACATAGAATATATTTGTTGCACAGTAATCTTCTTTTGTTCCACTGTTCATATACATATAAAGAAAAATTATTTTCTTTTGCATTTTATTTTTTCTCGAAAAACCTATATATGTATTCTTGGATTTTTTACATATCAAGTAAATTTCACAAAAATACATTCAATTCAGCTTGATACCATGCAGATTTACAATACATGAACTCATCCTCAAAAGGACACATTCACTCATATTGTCATACAATTCTAAGTTCAGTTACATACATATTTTAAACATTATTGCGGTAAAAAGTCAATGTTTTTATGCTGACAAAAGAAAAATAAATATTTGTAATAAATGACAGTTGACTAAAAACCACTTTTTTTCAACGAAATGAATTAACATTTTTAAGTGCTGCGAAAAAAAGTATAGTATAATTATAGGCATAGCGCTAGTATTTTTATTTAGAAATGCGTTTAGAGAAAAATAAACAAACTTTGTAAAAAACAAATTCATATTTAAAGAAAAAATATTATTATGTCTACTTTAGTCACATGTCATCATATCCAGGGGGGTTGATTTTATATTTTTTCCATTTTTCACTCATCATCAATATAATTAATGTATACTACCGTTAGCTGACTGACTAGCTGGCTGCCAGGATGAATGTGTTGAAAGGAGACATCACGCATACACATGTTATTTTTTAATATTTTTTTAAATTAAATAAAAACCTACACATACACATGTATTTTTTTAATAATAAAAAAACAAACAATTGCCAAGAATAAAATTGCGTTTCACAACGACACGCGTTTTAACAATAATAAAAAAATATACACTTTTTACACATACATATAAATTTTTTTTTATTTGTATTAAAAAAGTGTTGATGCGTTAAAAATTCTCACAGTATTCATGCCACAAATATTATTTTTATTAAAAAAAACGTACTTCAATCTACTGCACAAGTTCACAGCAATCAAAAAAAGTTGTATTGGTGCCCAAATGTATGCTTCAAAAAATAAATTGTATTTTGTCTTTTATATTTACAATTACGTTGTTGTCATCATTTACCATTGACTGAATAAATGTTTTCTTTGTCATTATTGTTATTATTTTCCAAAATTGTATTTATTTTGTCAACTTCATGACAATAAAGGTGTGACAGTAGTGTATAATTTTGTTGACATTTAAATAGCTTAGAGTTTAACGGCTGTACTTACATTGACAAGGAAACTAGTAGAGCTAAGAAGGAATCTTGATAAAGGTTCTGGGAAGAGTTGTTAACTTCACTATCTTCACTGACTTTTCCAATCAACTAACTAACTAACTAACTAACTAACTAACTAACTAACTAACTAACTAACTAACTAACTAACTAACTAACTAACTAACTAACTAACTAACTAACTAACTAACTAACTAACTAACTAACTAACTAACTAACTAACTAACTAACTAACTAACTAACTAACTAACTAACTAACTAACTAACTAACTAACTAACTAACTACTAACTAACTAACTAACTAACTAACTAACTAACTAACTAACTAACTAACTAACTAACTAACTAACTAACTAACTAACTAACTAACTAACTAACTAACTAACTAACTAACTAACTAACTAACTACTAACTAACTAACTAACTAACTAACTAACTAACTAACTAACTAACTAACTAACTAACTAACTAACTAACTAACTAACTAACTAACTAACTAACTAACTAACTAACTAACTAACTAACTAACTAACTAACTAACTAACTAACTAACTAACTAACTAACTAACTAACTAACTAACTAACTAACTAACTAACTAACTAACTAACTAACTAACTAACTAACTAACTAACTAACTAACTAACTAACTAACTAACTAACTAACTACTAACTAACTAACTAACTACTAACTAACTAACTAACTAACTAACTACTAACTAACTAACTAACTAACTAACTAACTAACTAACTAACTAACTAACTAACTAACTAACTAACTAACTACTAACTAACTAACTAACTAACTAACTAACTAACTAACTAACTAACTACTAACTAACTAACTACTAACTAACTAACTAACTAACTAACTACTAACTAACTAACTAACTAACTAACTAACTAACTAACTAACTAACTAACTAACTAACTAACTAACTAACTAACTAACTAACTAACTAACTAACTAACTAACTAACTAACTAACTAACTAACTAACTAACTAACTAACTAACTAACTAACTAACTACTAACTAACTAACTAACTAACTAACTACTACTAACTAACTAACTAACTAACTAACTAACTAACTAACTAACTAACTAACTAACTACTAACTAACTAACTAACTAACTAACTAACTAACTAACTACTAACTAACTAACTAACTAACTAACTAACTAACTAACTAACTAACTAACTAACTAACTAACTAACTAACTACTAACTAACTAACTAACACTAACTAACTAACTAACTACTAACTAACTAACTAACTAACTAACTAACTAACTAACTAACTAACTAACTAACTAACTAACTACTAACTAACTAACTACTAACTAACTAACTAACTAACTAACTACTAACTAACTAACTAACTAACTAACTAACTAACTAACTAACTAACTAACTAACTAACTAACTAACTAACTAACTAACTAACTAACTAACTAACTAACTAACTAACTAACTAACTAACTAACTACTAACTAACTAACTAACTAACTAACTAACTAACTAACTAACTAACTAACTAACTAACTAACTAACTAACTAACTACTAACTAACTAACTAACTAACTAACTAACTAACTAACTAACTAACTAACTAACTACTAACTAACTAACTAACTAACTAACTAACTAACTAACTAACTAACTAACTAACTACTAACTAACTACTAACTAACTAACTAACTAACTAACTAACTAACTAACTAACTAACTAACTACTAACTAACTAACTAACTAACTAACTAACTAACTAACTAACTAACTAACTAACTAACTAACTAACTAACTAACTAACTACTAACTAATTAACTAACTAGCTTAAGTCGTATGGAAGCCAACAGACCTTGAAAACATGTTCCTAATATCCGTCTTATTGTTCTGGCTTTGTTCTGTTCGGCTATTACATATTTCTCTTGATCGCTGCACATCGACAGCTTTGGGATACGCTTCACTTCAGCATATCCGAAAATAGCTGAAGTCGTTCCTCAGATGATGATGCTTAAAAGATGGGAAAGGGTCTTATTACACCCTACACCACTTTAGTGGGGAGGGTATATTGGGTTTTAGCTGATGTTTGTAACTCACAATAATATTGGTCCTATACCCGCTTATAATTTTTAGAGTCGATTTAGCGATACCCATCCGTCGTCTGTAATCAAACTACGGGTCGAAATTTTGAAGATAATTCAATGATATTTGGCACATGATTTTCCATCAGAGACGAAGCCTATTAAAAATGGTTACCATCGGTTCATTATTTCACCTAGGCCCCAAACAAGTGATCCCACCCGAACCGAATAAAGCTTTTAAGTTAATAATTGTGTTTAATTATGTTTAATATATGCGTAACTCCACAAAAAGCCTCATTTGACCCATGCCCCTATACAAAGCCCCCTTCAAAATATGAATGAGATATTCACAATATTATTCAACAATAAATGGCTTAAGTATATCTGAGGCAAGGTACAATTCCACTTAAATGCTGTATTAAGAAAATTAAATCACATTTGGCCTCGAACGACTATAATTTCTTACTTGTTTTTATCGTCCGTGCATCGTCCTGACGTAACTAGATCGAAATGTGTTCTCAATTACATTTATTTTAATGGATTAATGGATTTTCCTATGAAATTTCATTGCCCGGGTAACAGCAATATATTCCAAATGATATATTCTTTAGCTGAAATGAATTGGAATAAATTCATGAATTGGAATAAATAAAGTTTATATAAATTTGAACAGTATATACTGGTGTGAGTAATGAAACGTGGAGCTACCGATTTTGCTCCTCCGAATAGAGCTTTTTAACTGTTTTTTCATATCGATTTTTTTTAATTTTTTCCATTTAAGATAAATTAATGTTAAATGTCACAAAACACAATTAACATTTATTAGCTCTCTGTCTGATTTAATCAAGAATTTAGTGTGTGATACATAAACACTGTAGCAGCAGTTAATAAAATAAAATTTTCTAAATGAAAGAAACAAACTTAATGAAAATTGTGCAAATTAAGCAACAAATAAACAAAACAACAAGAACAATAGAATAGCAAAGAAAACTTAATGGAAAGGAGTCAAAAATCACAGGACTAAATACATGAAAAAGGGACTACAGGAAAACATAAAACACATTTAAATTACAAGCAAATTAAAAACAAGGATAAGGAAAACAAAACAACAAAAAAAAACTAACTAAAGCGTTAATTGAAACATTAAATAACATTTTATTACTTAATTTACATGGAAATTAACTAAAAAACAGAAACAAATGAAAAGGCAAATGTGGGGGGGAAAATAATGATGACGACGATGACTATGGCAATGACAATTGTACAATGACAGGACACAAAAGACAAAACAGTGAATAATATAAAAAAAAACTTAAAGGACTAAATAACAGAAATCACTGACTAAGTAGTGGTAATAAACAACCCAAAAAACACAGAAAAACATATTGAGTTATAAGACAGACAAACATTTCCAACATGAACTTAGTAACTCCCCTTCGCGAATTTACCCAACAACGAAAATATATTCAAATTCTTGAAATACTTCACCAAAAAGGGAATTTCTACTAAATATTAGACACTGCAATAGTAAATGTAGTTGTATTGTATTCCTTTTCCTTTTATATTTTATATATTTTTCTACTCTAGTCCCTTTTATTAAGTTCTTTTAATTCCTAATTTCACACCATGACGAAGGGTCGTTCGATGTACGTTTGTGTCTTCAACTACCATTTAGAGAGTCTGTTTTAGTTGCTTAATTTTAATTTCTTTCGTCTTAATTTATCTTTAGGATTTTGACCTAAAACTTTTGGTTTTCAGCAGCTGTGGGGCAATGGGCGAGGGAAAGAAATCTTTTAACATTTATGTAAAAATTACCATTACATGGCAGAGTGGCTTGTCAATGTTGTATTTTATGTTTTTTTAAGGATTTCTATATTACTTATACACTACAAAAAAGATTTTGAGGTTTTGGAATCATCATCTCCAAGAGACCTCTTCTTTGAATCCGGCTCCATCAAGTCAAGGCTATTCCTTGAGACTCCAGCCCATTCGTTACACATTTACTTACACAATAGCATTAATTCTTACCACGCTCGCATACAAATAGGCAGTTAAGTAAGTACTTACCACAATGACTTGCTAATAAGAAGTTAAGTTTTGTTTTTGAAAAAACAGGTAGGAGGATTATGTACCATAAAAAGGTGCACATCCTGTCGGAGAAAATAAGGTCTATAGTGATTCCCTTCAAAGAGAGTGAAAAACCAAAGACAGAGAAACAAGAGCTAGAAGAAAATAAGTAAAGAGGAATGATGAAGACAAACTATATGTTCGATCGTCTCTAATTCCTATGCTTCTTCACATAACATGTAATAATCCGATATATTACTGTCCCACTCACTCACAAGGACCTTAATAGAGCAGTACCCCGTTAGCAACGATAAATAATCGGAGAAACAAGAGCACTAGAAGAAAATAAGAAAGAAAATAGCTAAAGAGGAATGATGAATTGAAGGGGGTTTCTACCCAGAAGACAAACTATATGTTCGATCGTCTCTAATTCCTCTGCTTCTTCACATAACCTGTAATAATCCGATATATTACTGTCCCACTCACTGACAAGGGCCCTAATAGAGCAGTACCCCATTAGCACCGCTAATAAAATCTTTATTTATTCAGATACGTTACTGGCCACAAGACCTTTGATATTTTGCAGTCAAATCTACTACTCCAGGACTGGTAAACGATGTCACGGATTTTTTCGATTTTACTGTCCCTTCCCAGTCATCTATATGAAGAAACCTCATGCACATTGCAGTTTCCTGGAACCCAACACAGTCTAATAGTATGCAGTATCATAGTGTACCTATGGGAATTTCTACAACCTACAACCAAGCCGAATATACGGTGTCACCGCTGCTGAGAGTAGCTTGACTGTCGACATAAATTGTCACACCGACCTCGGATAGATATGATACCGTATCATTACCGTGAGGACACTGCATTCACAAGGAAGTCTGTCGGTACCGCCGGCATCCGTGTCGCTTGTAGCTTGACTGTCGACATAAATTGTCACACCGACCTCGGATAGATATGATACCGTATCATTACCGTGAGGACACTGCATTCGCCAGGAAGTCTGTCGGTAACGCCGGCATCCGTGTCGGTATCCATATGGTGATCAGTGGTGTTTTCAAGTCATCCACTTGATACAGACATTTTGTATGATTGGAGCGCGAAGGATTGACTAACGAAGACTCGTAAAGTTCTATAGGTGACAGGTACAGAATGAAGTCCAAGACCGCTTGTGGAGTACAATAGTAATGCCAAGGGTGGCACATTTTTTAGTTTTATTGAGCATATTCCTATAACTGTACTTTCTGAAGGCCTTCCACCAGATAATGTAACCATAAGTTATAATGGGCCTGAAAACCGTTATGTTAATTCAATTTACCATATCTGGTTACAGGCCCCAATTCTTTCCTATAGAATTCTTGCATGTGTAGTAGGCATTGAGTCCATTTTTCATTATTTCCAGAGTATTTTCCTTCCATGTTATCAGATGCACTAATGTTTATTGGTTCACGTTTGTCCCAAAAGGTAGCGATTAAACGAGTCAATCATAAATAAAATAATTATTTCAGAAAAATCAGGTCGATGGCTCGCAGATATTGCTATCGTTCGTGCAGCAATAAATTTGATTAGAACTGATAGATTTAAGGTCGTTCATGAAAATTAAAAAGGGATATCGGGAGAGAAATAGAACGGCCGTGGTTAAAGTCCGAAATAAAAAAGTCGTTCGCAACTAGTGTTCGTGCCATTCACGATTAAATGATTTTGAAATATCAAGTACAACTGCCATACTTTCACTCATGCGATAAATTGATCGATATTATCGCTCAGAGAGATAAGTGCCATTAGGTTGTTATTAAAACTACCAGCTAAGGTGATTTCCAACTTTCGAGAGCGTAGAGGAAATCGGAACTCTGCTATAACTTGTTTGAGGATTTGGACGGTTAATACTCTCCAACAGAGGTAAAAAATACCAACTTGGAAGGAAATATTGAAAAGTTTTCTAAGTGAACATATAATTATCACAACGGATCATAAGTTGATGACCTATGCAGTCTAGCAAAAGTATATCTAGGAGTATTTTACAACTACTCTCTTTCCATCTGGAAAATCAAAATAAATCTTATTCTTAAGGTCATTGTCGAGGAAAGACCAAATTCCGAGTGTAAACCATTCAAAATATTAAGGTATTACCTCCAAAATTAAGTACACATCGCAAAGCATAATCAAAGTTCTAAATGACTTAACATCGTCCGGGGGTATCCGGGGGTTCATATGTTATTTTAACATTTATATATTTTGTCTAATCGAGATAGTAATTATGAGGTTCATGGATCAAAACGATCCATACTTTAACTTTGAGAAGACAGCTAAATAAAAGTGTACATAAAGTTTCGTACTGAGGTCCTAAGTAATACACGATTTTTCCCATGTTAGTACAATTATAGTTGATATTAATATTTCGAATACACTATTGGCATATAAGACCATTATTTCTTATTATTTTATTTTATAAAATTTCTTTAAGTGTACATTTAGTTCTTTACGTACATTTCTTATATTTCTGCACCAGTTTTCTTTAAATTTATGTAAAATGTTCGTTTTCGTAATGCCCGTTGAGGCTCATTAGATTTGCGAAATGTTTTGACACTAGCCCTGGCATTTTGACGTTAATGTTATTGCATTAACGTTTTTTTTTTTTTCAGTTATTTTTGTTCTTGGGTTTTTATTTCGTGGGCATCTTCTATTTATAACATGAACATTTTTACCATTTCCATTCATTTATATTGTATTTTAAAAATAAAAATTACAATTGGATTAAGACCATCAATGCCATAAAATTTTTAAGTGATTATTTTTATTACATTTTAAGGGCTTTTCTACCCAATTTTATGGTTTTTTTCTTAGTTGGGGTCTTAACGCTTTGTTCATGTTCAATGGTTGCTTCGGTCTAATTAAAATTAATGTGATAATAGTCGGAAAAAAAAAGTTGAGAAAAAAACAAAAGAAAACATTAGTATTAGTAAAATTATTTGTATTATTTTAATATTTGAAATATTAAATTTAAATTATGGTTATTTTTAGCAGCTGAAACACAAAATTGTAATAAAAATAAATTTACAAATAAAGATTTTTTCCAGTATTGAAATTAACACAGGTGCAGCATTTTATGAACAAACTAGCATACCCTGGGTGCTTCGCTACCCTAACTTAAATTAAATACATACAAAATCCCTTTCAGTAGATTCTCATTCACTAAGGTCCCTACATTTTAAATTTTATTTTCAATATCTATGTTCAATATCGTAAAAATATCGAAAAGTTCTATCGAAAAAACGAAAAAGTACAAAAATTTCTCTCAATAAATTCTAATTTAATAAGGACCGTGTGTTCCGGTTAACCATTATAAAGAATCTAAAAGGTACCATTTGAAGAATAGAAAAGTACCAAATAGTTCCCACTTACAGAATATTATTCAGTCAAGACCATGTATGCTAAAATTAATGTTCCTAGGTTGAATATTTTAGAAAATTAAAAAAGTACCATTTATGAGATAAAAAGTACTAAAAAGTTCTCTCTTAAAGTATCTTATTCAATGAGGACCGTGTATGTTTAATAATCATGTGTTTTGAATTCATATTAAAGAACATACAAAGAGTATCATTTGAAGAAAGAAAAAGTACCAAAAGTGGAATAAAATTTACCTAAGTGGAATAAAATTTACAAAAGTGAAATAAAATTTACCTAAGTGGAAAGTACTAATAAATAATACAATTTTCCCCTTTTCGCTTAGAAATATACTTTTTCGAGAATTAAGTTTACAAAAAGTTCCGTATTTAAATCTAAATATATATCACAGATAAAACTTAAACGATTCATTTGTTCAAGAAAAATAGTGCTTTCAAAAAGTACCAAACAATTTACTCGAATTTGGTCCTATGTATGTATGTATATAGGACTTAGTACCAACAGCTTATTTTGTGGGAGTAAATAAACTACTTTTTCAAATTTTATATAATTTGGCTCAATGAGTTTGAATAAAATTAAATTTCCCGTTTTTTCCCTTTTTGGTACTTTTTTCCCCAGTGAAATAGCTAAAATTTTATTACAATAAATATTACAGAGTTAGTACGTAATTTAATAGGAATAATTCAATAAACCTAAAAAGTTTTCTTAATGTTTTAAAAAAAGTACCATAAATACAGTTTTATTACACCCAAAAAGGACTGAATTTTAAAAAAGTACGAAACAGGTGTCTCATAATTTTGGGAGATGTATCGAAAATATTTATAAAAATTTTATTATGTTAATTAGTTCAAAAGTTATAAGGGGCCAAAACGGTACCAAAATCACCTTTGTTACACATTTTTACCCCTTAAAAGTACGAATTTCAAAAAAGTACCAGACACCCATCTGCTCATTTTAAGAGTAGATACAGGTGGATTTAAAATTTTTCTTGTATAACTAATATTGTGTAAGATAATTAAGAAAACCTGTTTTACCCGTTTTTCCCCTTTTACCCGTAAATGTACAAATTTCCAAAAATCCTTCCTTAGTGGATCTACATAACCAAAAACACATCAACTGTCAAAATTTCATGATTCTAGGTTCAGTCGTTTGGGCTGTACGATGATGAATCAGTCAGTCAGTAACGCTACACTTTTATATATGTATATAGATTGCTAAACTTTTGGTGAATGAGAATTTTCGGTTCTGACTTGAAATTACCGGACTTAAGATTTCTCAATTCTTCTGAAGATATTTTCATTGAATTAAACTTCTATTAAATTAGCTAAAAGTTTTTTTACTACTCTTAATACAATTACAATTCAATCACAAATCCTTAAATAAATCAACAACTAAAATTACCTTAGAGAATTAAAATCCCAAAGCTCTTCACTCAGCCAGCACATGACAACAATTTGTTCATCACATTTGTAACAAAAAAACATTGAAAATCCTTTTTATAAGCTTAAACTGTGAAAATTTGATGAAATTCTAAATCCTGACACTTACACAGACACACAATATTATTAAGTATTTGTAAGTGTGAATGTTCAACGAAAATTGAATATTGTTTTTATTAAAATAAAATATAATTAAAACTATCTGTATTATATCCTTGCCAACACCAACACTATCAAAAAACATTTTGAAATCTTCTCATTTTATGCACTAGACAACATTTAATATCAATAAATAATTAAATTTCCAAAAAAAGAACATCAAAATGGAGACAAAATGAAAGGAGTAAGAATCCCAAAAAAAAAAATGATATAGAAAAAGTGGCGAAATTCATTAAATGAAGAGGATGCTTTATAATTAAATGATAAAATATAAGAAAAAACATGTAAGAAATTATAGTCGGGCGAGGCCGACCATGTAATACCCTACACCTGTTACAAAAATAAAATGTGATTTAGTTTTCATAATAAAGCAGTTGAATTGTACCTTGTCTCAGATATACTTAAGCCATTTATTGTTGAATAAAATTGTGGACATTTAAGTTAAATTTAGAAAGGGGCTTTGTATAGCGGCTTTGGTCAAATGAGCCCCATAATTATAAAATTCATGAGAGTCATAATGGCTAGAACTTGGTTTTGCAGCTTCTTGTCGAGATACGATTATATTAAACATAATTATGAACTTGAAAGCCCTATTTGTCGGTTTCAGTTGTTTGGGGGCTATGTGAAATCATGAACCAATGTTAACCATTTTCAATAGGCTTCGTCTCCCGTACCATAGAAGATCATGTGCCAAATTTCATTGAAAAAATTGCGACCTGTAGTTTGATTACATGGTTTACAAGCTCTATTCAGGGGTTCAGTTGTATGGGGGCTAGGTGAAATAATGGACCGATGTTAACCATTTTCAATAGGCTTCGTCTCCGGTACCATAGGAGATCATGTGCCAAATTTCATTGAATTATCATCAAAATTGCGACCTATAGTTTGATTACAAGGTTTACAAACCCTATTCAGGGGCTCGGTTGTATGGGGGCTAGGTGAAAAAATGAACCGATCTTAACCATTTTCAATAGGCTTCGTCCCTGGCAATAGATAGAATAGACAATAGAAGATCATGTACCAAATTTCATTGATCATTGATCATCTTTAAAATTGCGACCTGTAGTGTGATTACAAGATTTACATGGACGGACAGACGCACGGACATAGCTAAATCGACTCAGACTATGATTCTAAGCCGATTGGTATACTTTCAGGTGGGTATAGGACCAATATTATTGTGCGTTACAAACATCAGCACAAACCCAATATACTCTCCCCACTAAAGTGGTGTAGGGTATAAATATAACTAATCCTGTTCTATGGTAAAGTAGTAAGAAGGTAGAGGTGGGAACACCCCACACATAATCTAAATAGTAATTACAACAACATTAATAACAAACAAGGAACATTTTGTGCAGCAAAAGAAAGAAACTTAGGTACAGCTCGTTTTACAAAAAGGAGTGAGTTGTGTCAAACCAGTAGTTTGATGTATGATTATAAAACAAAATATTGCAAAAACTGGTTTAAGTTTTAACAGATTTGGTATGTTTGAATCTATTAAACCCTTTATTAAACCAGTTATAAAGAAGTTATGTTGCGCTACATCTGAATACATACATACATATGTTCTAAGCTTAAAATTCCTAAT
This sequence comes from Lucilia sericata, assembly GCF_015586225.1. Taxonomy (NCBI): domain Eukaryota; kingdom Metazoa; phylum Arthropoda; class Insecta; order Diptera; family Calliphoridae; genus Lucilia; species Lucilia sericata. Next base: position 110,609 of record NW_023994589.1, on the reverse strand, counting down.
AAAATTTATAGTTAAATTCCACCAAACGATTTCATAGATCAAACATACTCAAGGAGATCAATTTGAGAAGCACTCTTCTCTACTGGTCCATTTTACGACATATGCATTGGTATCTAAATTCAAATCTCTAAAATTTGATATGAATCCTTCGATAGCAAACTGTATACACTGGCAGTATGCATTGATATCGAAGGTGCCTTTAATAACGTGTACACTGATACTATTCCTTAGACCAGTTTAACCGAATGCTCCGTAACTGGATCGACTACATGCTATGGAACAGATAAGCTGCGAGATGTATGATATATATATACATAACTATCAGGAAATGTAGTTTCCTCGGTACACCATAGGGTCCTCTTTACCCTGGGTAACGAAGATAAACCACCTCATAAAGACCCTAATCCAGGAAGGACTTAGACCTATCCGCTATGCAGACGATGTCGTTGACCGGATGCTCCGTAATTGGATCAGCAACATGCTAAAGAACAGATAAGCTGCGAGATGTACGATATATAGTATATGCATAACTATCAGTAAGTGTAGTTTCCTCGGTACACCACAGGGTCCTCTTTACTTTGGGTAACGAAGATTAACAAACTCCTAAAGATCCTAACCCAGAGAGGACTTAGACATGTCCGCTATGCAGACGATGTCGTAATACTTCTAAGGTTAAAGAATCCAAATTAGTTGTGTAAAAGAGCTGAAGACGCTCTGAATACGGCCTTAAGCTGGGCTCAACCAAAAGACCTAAATCCGAAATCTATATTTTTGCTAAGTATATTGAACCCAGTTTCCTAAGTAAGAAGACCGACAGATTTTAGTACTTAGGTGTAATCCTTGAAATTAAAATAGAAACACCACATACAGGATAGGATCAACAAGGTACATTAGGGCTGGGTACTATACTGGTAAATCGGCTTTATAAAGGTGTTATTAGACCAATTATAACTTAAGATTCAATAATCTTATGAACGTTTTTGAACAAGAAGAGTAATACCAAACTACTACAGGCAGTTCTGCGTACATGCTGCTTGGGTATAAGTGGTGCCTTGAGTCAACAAAGGCTCTGTATAGGTTGCTAGATATTCCACCCATTGAATTATAGTATATAAGATGTGAGGCAGCACTTACAGCTGAATGGCTCTTAACTTTAGGCGAACTGATCAAAGGCGGTTATACGATACATCATCAATGTATACTCTACACATTGGTAGGCTATACACAAAAATCGGATGTGCACGATCGCATAGCAGACACAGTATATTTGAAACACAGTTTCCAAATAGAATATCATGGAACCTTAGAGAAAATACCCCTAGAAATTCGTTGCTACACAGTTGGCTCTAAACTGGGGAACAAAACGGTCTTGGAGTTTTATATTATATTGCTTACAACAAAAGCTTCCAGGCAGAAGTCCGAGCAATAACGAGAAACAGAAACATATTATTATTTTTTCACAACTCGAGCTTCCAGACAGAAGTCCGAGCAATAACGTAAATTGGATTAGAATAAAAATAGCGCCAACAGAGGTTAAGATATTTACAGAACAGCAAAAGGCAATTAGGGTGATACTGGTGATACGGATAAATCTAAGAAGGAAAATTTTAAGAAAGCTTAAAACCATTACTCTCACAGAGGTAAGTTTTGTATCATATGGGTACCAGGCCACTCGGAAGTACTCGACAGCGAAAGATAGAATTTACTTGCTTTAGGGGAATGGATCTCGAGGTATTTGTCAAGACGAACTCCAAACCAATCCAAGCAACGAGAGCCAAGTAATAAATACGGGCGAGAGAATTTCATAAGGCCTCTTGGAATAATGTAACTGTGAGTAGAACCGCAAACATCTTATGAGGTGACCTTAAAGTGCGACGGAAAGCCTTCTAAAAGTCAGCAAGTCTGGGGTTGGTATGATGGTACTTATTTTGAGTGGGCACACAGGATTACGCGTACAAAATTGGGTGTAATGATTCAGAAGAATGTATTGAGCATGTGAAGATTGCAGTGAAAATCTAGAGCATTTACTTTGTCATTGACAGGCTTTTGTAGATATTAGATTCAAATATCTTGGGAGTGTTATTTTTCTTCTTATGAATTGCTTCCAGGACACTAAGACACTTTGTCCATATTGATATATTTTTGACATTCAATAATGCTTTAGATTAGGTGTCGCAAATTATACAAAAGCTTTAAAATACTTCTACTTTTTGTCATAGAACATGTGGTAAATATTCAAACTATTGTATTATATGTATGTGGACATCTCTAAAGGATCAACAAAATCTTTTTTTTGAGTAATTATTTTTTAAGACTTATGTATGTTTGGTTTGTTATTATGTATGTGATCTGCACATAATTTTAAATTTTCTGCAATTTGAGGGCAGAAAAGTTTAAGCTTTATCTTTAAGCTTTTATAAGAAATTCTGTTTCAGTGTATTTAACATTCGATTTGGATCTGTCATAGTTCAAAATGTAAAAGTAGTGTTTAAGTTGTACAAAAAATTATATGTTGTCCTTGTTGTAAATATTTTGAATTTTGACACTGTCGTTTACACAAGTACTTGTACTCTTTTAGTTTTTTTTTACTTTTCATTAATTACATTTTTCCTCAACTGTTTATAACATACAGAAAATAAAAATAAACAAGTAAGAAATTATAGTCGGGCGAGGCCGACCATGTAATACCCTACACCTGTTACAAAAAAATGTGATTTAGTTTTCATAATAAAGCATTTAAGTCGAATTGTAAATTGTCTCAGATATACTTAAGCCATTTATTGTTGAATAAAATTGTGGACATTTAAGTCGAATTTTGAAGGGGGCTTTGAATAGGGGCTATGGTCAAATGAGACCCTATAATTAAAAAATTCATGAGGGTCATCAAGGTTAGTATAGAACTTGGTTTTGCAGCTTTTTGTCGAGATACGAGTATATCTCGTATATATCTAACATAATTATGAACTTAAAAGTCCTCTTATTCCGGTTCAGTTGTATGGGGGCTAGGTGAAATAATGGACCGATGTTAACCATTTTCAATAGGCTTCGTCTCCGGTACCATAGAATTTCATCTGCCAAATTTCATTGAATTATCTTCAAAATTGCTACCTGTAGTTTGATTACAAAGTTTACAAGCCCTATTCAGGGGTTCAGTTGTATGGCGGCTAGGTGAAATAATGGACCTATGTTAACCATTTTCAATAAGCTTCGCTTAGAAGATCATGCACCAAATTTTATTGAATTATCTTCAAAATTGCGACCTGTAGGTTGATTACAAGGTTTACAAGCCCTATTCAGGGGCTCGGTTGTATGGGGGCTAGGTGAAATAATGGACCGATGTTAACCATTTTCAATAGATTTCGTCTCTGGTACCATAGAAGATCGTGTGCTAAATTTCATTGTTTGATTGTAGTTTGATTACAAAGTTTACATGGACGGGTGGACAGACGGACAGATGGACGGACATAGCTAAATCGACTCAGAAAATGGTTCTAAACCGATTAGTATTGGTGGGTATAGGACCAATAATATTATCAGCACAAACCCAATATACCCTCCCCACTAAAGAGGTGTGAAGTATAAAAAATTAAAAATTATTTTTAGCAACACTTGGCTAAATCTAAAATTAATTCTTTACAATACATTGAGGGAGCAGAGACCGAGAAGGAATTAATACACAGAAAAGGAGACAGTAAAATTTGTCATGAAAAGTGCAAATCAATATCTAATATACAAAATGGATAATTTCAAAGATCTTCTATACAATTAAGTCTACTTCCAGATAAACTTTAGAAAAATTCCTTTATGATTTTAAAATGTCTCTAAGTGCATCTACTATTTACAAATGACTGATATTGTTATATAAAAATTTTGAACACTAAAGGGTGTCATTTTCTACTTGTATATAAGAAAATCCTTATTCCTTGTCTATGTCACCCATACTCTATTTATTCTTTGCTGGTATTTTTATAAAATAAGAATAATTTTTTTTATATAAAATTAATTACAATTTACCTAAAATCCTTTATAAAACACACACACACACACACTATACATTATGGAGAAATCGGTGTTGAAACATTTTAGTTGTTGGAGAAATTTGTTTGGCATTTTATATGTTCACAAAAAACCAATTATAAAGGTGTTAGTTTTGTTGATTTTAGATGTTGTAATAAAAAACTATTTCAAAGGTATTTTCATTTTTTGGATAACTATTTCAGCAGATTTCTGGGAAGAGTGTGGGTGAAGCAGAATGTATAGTTTATGGGTACATTAATTATTTTTTTGGTTTATTTGAATTTTCATACAATGTTACAGTTGTGCACAAAGGAGTTCCAAGTTTTGGTGGAGATTGGATTTTGTCTAAACTTAGCTTCTTTATAAGAAATCTGTTACGATATAATTCAGCTTTTATGACTTAATTATACATAACAAATTACATGATTTATAAGTAATAAGAATGAGTGTAGGTTTATCATTTAGAAAATCAGTTTAACGCAAAAAAAATCGCCTCAATTACAAATCCGATATTAAGGCTTTGTTCCATATATAACAATGTCCGTCTGTTCTAAACTCTTTATTACCATAATGATCATAAGCTTCGTAATATAATAAATAGATGTCGTTATATTATTCTATATAACTAAGTTTAGATGAGAAAATCTTCATACTGATTTTGTGAGAATTAACCTATAATTCATCTTGGTCCGATTTAAGAAAATAATTTTGATGATTCTTCAGCGTTACAAACATCAGTTGTGTAGAGTATAAAAACTTGCTACCAGTTATAAAAATCAAGGAATAGACACAACTTATATAATTGCTCTGTTCTGAATTTGACATATACATATGTAGTACTAACTTACCTTGGCTGGTATTTGGATTACAAATGTGTAAAAGGATATCATCCCAGCAAAAACTTCCATTAGAAAGTAAGGGATAAAAATGCAAAAAATTCACTTACACAATAGAACTTTAAGTCATTTCAATACTGGGATGATAACTTACCACGCTCGCTTACAAATAAGGAGTTAGGTAGTAGTTTTGTTTTTGAGAAAAATGTAAACAAGGATATTATCTCAGCAAAAAATTACATTGAAAAGTAAGGGGTTGAAAAGCTAAATTTACTTAAACGATAACATTTTAAGTCATTATGACAAAAAGGGAGTCAAGTAAGTAGTTTCGTTTCTGAGAAAAAATTGCATACGGGGATATGCCCCACTGCATTTCACAAACAATTTTTATTTAATTGTTATTTTCGTTTTTGTTAAAAATAAAGTTTGAAAACAATATGTCAAGGCTAAAAATTAAGTACTTATATAATATATTATTTGTAAGTTATTAATAGTTATACGGATGGCTCTAAAATGGGGGGATAAAGTTGGCCTGGGGTTCTATATTGAAGAGCCAGAAACAGAAATATACCACCGTTTACCTAATCATAACACAAGCTTCCAGGCTTGCATTAGATATATTCACGGCCCTTAATATATTCACCGACAGCCAGAAGGCAATTAGGGCGATATCAGGTGATAGAATTAAATCTAAGACCATATTGGATTGTAAAAAAGCTTTAACTGAATACTCTCCCAGAGGTAAGGTTTACATCATATGGGTACCAGGCCACTCGGGAGTAGTCGGCAACGAAAGGGCGATTGTAATAGCTTTAAAGGGAAGGGAGCTCGAGGTAGTTAACCTGACGAATGCAAAAACATTCGACGCAACAAAAGCTGAATTAAAAATATGGGTGAGAGAATCCCATAAGGTCTCTTGGAATAATGAAACGGTGGGTAGAACCACAAAGATCCTATGGGGTGACCCTGATGAGAACAAGACGAGAGATATCTTCAAAATGAGCAAGTCTGAAGTTAGTATGATGGTACGTATTCTTAGTGGACACACATGATTACGAGCACATCTATACAAAATTGGCCATGCGGATTCAGACGAATGTAGAGCATGTGGAGAGGACAGTGAAACTCTGGAGCACTTTTTTTGCCACTGTCATGCATTCGTCGAAGTTAGATCCAAGTATCTTGGAAATGATGTTATTCCGGAACAGGACCGATAGTGGCCTAGCTGTATTTCTCCGGATTTGATGTACTATACATCCTTCTATCAACCTATCCTATTACTAGACTTTATCTATGTAATGCAGACGGTATGTAGAAGTCATTGAAAAGTAAGTTGTTGAGAAAGTACAAGTCATCATCATGTTTCTCTCTTATACATTGTCAGACTTGGTAGTTTTTAAATTCCATATGCTAGGTTCTATATTATAAAACAAGTATGAATGTAAATTTAGCCATGGCCGACCATATAATAACCTACACCAGTGAGTATGTTAACAATGGGAATTATTTTTAATAATAAATCATACCATTTGTTTTTTACCTTAATTCCGGAATATTTTTACCTCTTGTTCACAAAGTAAACGCACTATAGTGGGGAGCGTATTATGCACAAACGCATAAAAATCTCCCCACTATAGTGGTTTACCCGTTTTTACCCATAAAAACTCGAATTTCCAAAATTCCATTCTTAGTGAATCAACATAACCAAAAAATTCTAGAAATTTTATAAAAATGACGTCTAAAAAGTGGTACATTAAAAAGTGGAAATACGACTGGGTACGATATTTAATGGAACTAATATTTACTCTTAAAAAAAATAATAACAATAACAGAACAAACAACAACAGAAATTAATAATAAACAATAGAAGAAAATTGCAAAAAATACAAAAATAGAACAAGATTTAACATGACTTGACTAAAAGTTAGCTAAGTAAACATATAACAACACCCTCTTACCATATACAATTCGGCAAAGACAAGGATATCATGTAAGGACTAACAGTTTGATTTCGAGTGAAAAGAAAAGCTTTTTTTGTATAGTTTTATTTTTCCAACTCTGTGATTTCTAACACGCGATATGCTTTTAGTCCTTCGTGTTTATATTTACGTCTATGAGTGTTAGTGTCAGTGGCTGTGATAGTGTTTTGTTTGTCCTTTCGTCCATTTATTTGTCTGTTTGTTTACTTTAACATTGTTTATGAACGAATAAATATCAAGTCAGACAAGAAGTTATAAAAATAAACAATAATAATTCTTATATTTCATAAAAACAAAAATATCAAACAATTTATACACCCATAAGGATTTGTTGATAGTCAATTTAGGAACACACATGCACCCACCACAAACAATACATTCATCTAAAGACCATGTAATAATGGAAGACCATGAAACACAAATGATGATTGTCTTTTGGTTAAAATGGGAGTTAGTTTGATTACTGCTTCCATGGAAAGAAATTGAGAAAAATAATACACATAATACTCTTTGTACACCACCATTGTAGAAAGTATCACTGAAATACGCAACAGTTTTACAGAGGTACTTTTACCAGTATGGATGATCTCCATACTACTAATCTATATAGTCTAGTCTATAGTCTAGTCTATAGTCTAGTCTGAAGTCTAGTCTATAGTCTAGTCTATAGTCTAGTCTATAGTCTAGTCTATAGTCTAGTCTATAGTCTAGTCTATAGTCTAGTCTATAGTCTAGTCTATAGTCTAGTCTATAGTCTAGTCTATAGTCTAGTCTATAGTCTAGTCTATAGTCTAGTCTATAGTCTAGTCTATAGTCTAGTCTATAGTCTAGTCTATAGTCTAGTCTATAGTCTAGTCTATAGTCTAGTCTATAGTCTAGTCTATAGTCTAGTCTATAGTCTAGTCTATAGTCTAGTCTATAGTCTAGTCTATAGTCTAGTCTATAGTCTAGTCTATAGTGTAGTCTATAGTCTAGTCTATAGTCTAGTCTATAGTCTAGTCTAGTCTAGTCTATACTATAGTCTAGTCTATAGTCTAGTCTATAGTCTAGTCTATAGTCTAGTCTATAGTCTAGTCTATAGTCTAGTCTATAGTCTAGTCTATAGTCTAGTCTATAGTCTAGTCTATAGTCTAGTCTATAGTCTAGTCTATAGTCTAGTCTATAGTCTAGTCTATAGTCTAGTCTATAGTCTAGTCTATAGTCTAGTCTATAGTCTAGTCTATAGTCTAGTCTATAGTCTAGTCTATAGTCTAGTCTATAGTCTAGTCTATAGTCTAGTCTATAGTCTAGTCTATAGTCTAGTCTATAGTCTAGTCTATAGTCTAGTCTATAGTCTAGTCTATAGTCTAGTCTATAGTCTAGTCTATAGTCTAGTCTATAGTCTAGCCTATAGTCTAGTCTATAGTCTAGTCAATAGTCTAGTCAATAGTCTAGTCTATAGTATAGAGAATTTTCTGATCCAAAATGGTACCATGATCTTTGAAAAATCTTATTCCGAAAAAGAAGTCAGTTCGACATTCAAGTTCGTCATACTAGGTTTCGTTGTTTTTCGTAACAAATTCTCTTTTTTCCGCCATGGAAATCTCTAATATTTGTTGATTTTAGTGTTGTCTAAGATAAATACTCGTACAAGCGTTATTATGTTAAAGTTGTAGATGATAGCCAGTCGGTAGTAAAAATTGTTCAAATACAAAAAGAAATGATGACAACATATTAAGGATTCTTCATTTCATTCTGTATTCGTTTGTGTATGGTTTTGTATTTGTAGTTGTTGTCATGTGTTTATGATTTATGACTCCTAATAATATACTTATTAAATTACACATGGCAGAGAAAGAGAGAATTGGTATCGTAAATAGAATATCTAATAAAATGTTAAAATTAAAACATACCAACCATGTAGTGCTTTAAAGAAAGCGATTCTTAAAAATTTCATGTAAAAATTTAATCAAATTATATACCTTTGATAGTTCTCAAACTATAGAATAGTTTCCTAAAAGATTGTGGTTTTAAAACAACTGTTATTTCTATATTTCCTTGATAACTGCTTTAATGAGATTCTTGCTGGATCACACGTTACTAAATATAGTTACGCAGAAAAACTTTTGAAATGTGTTTAAGACAAACATTTCATATAATCTTATCATATACATATATACATATGTACTTATAAATTCTTGGATAAAAAATATATTTTAAATTAAATATCAAATACAAAATAAACCAAATTTGATAACAAAATAACTCCCTTAACAACATTTCCGAAAAAAATTAAATAAATTCCAATAAATTTCATAAACAATGTTCATTTGTTTTCCATATAAAACAATAAGTAATAAAAACTCATATTTCATAAAGAAAACAAAATATAAACTCGTATACAACAATAATAAAAAATAAAAGAAAATAATTTATATTAAAATTGACACGCAACCAAAAAAACAGTACCACCCAACCCCTGCAACTAAACGAACAAGGAAGTGAAAAAAATAACATTTACAAACTTTTAGATAAGATTACGAATAAACATAAATTGAAAAAAAAAATGTTTTATTAAACAAATGAAATACAAATCAAAATACAAAATTAATGTTTGTTTCCAAAAGAACAGGCATATTTTTTTCTTCAACTAGAAATAATTTTATATCACATGTTGCTACTGATGATGATACTTTCCGTTACAGTTTGCTTTCATTACTTTTGATGTTTCAGAAACAAATGTCTGGGAAGATGTAAAGGAATATAAAGAAAAGTTTGTAAATCATGAAGTAAAACAATTTATCTTCCACTTTTTTTGCTGTTTTTCAATTTTCAAGGAAAATTTTTGTTAGATTTTTTTAGTTTCATTCGTATTAAGTTCCCCAGTCCTTAAAATGCGACAGACAAATGTAATTCTTGTACATGTTCACATGACACAGTATTTTACAACTTTAAACAGCAGTAAATCTTGGTATTTTCAGTGGTTTTACTTTTAGCCATTTCAAATATTTGGATGTACCCTACAGCAGCTAAATAACTGCTAGCTTTTATATGGACAGTTCGTGTCACGAATGAAGGGAAACACATTTCGATACACACATCTATCTATCTATCTATCTATCTATCTATCTATCTATCTATCTATCTATCTATCTATCTATCTATCTATCTATCTATCTATCTATCTATCTATCTATCTATCTATCTATCTATCTATCTATCTATCTATCTATCTATCTATCTATCTATCTATCTATCTATCTATCTATCTATCTATCTATCTATCTATCTATCTATCTATCTATCTATCTATCTATCTATCTATCTATCTATCTATCTATCTATCTATCTATCTATCTATCTATCTATCTATCTATCTATCTATCTATCTATCTATCTATCTATCTATCTATCTATCTATCTATCTATCTATCTATCTATCTATCTATCTATCTATCTATCTATCTATCTATCTATCTATCTATCTATCTATCTATCTACCTACCTAATACACTTCTGAACAGTTGTTTGGTCTTCTTAAGTAATTTTCGGAAGTGGACCTTATATTACAGCTATCACGGAAGGTGGTGGAGGGTATAAAAAATGTACCATTACATAAGTATACGTATACAGTATTTCAATGTCTACTTATTCCTTAACAAAATATCCCCCTTAACTTTTATCAAAAAATTTTCCAAAATTTTCTCTCAACTAAGGGTGAAAAAGTGTTGAAAATCCAACAACCTTTTCCATTTTTCCCTGTTGTTATTATTTGTAATGCCAACTTTTCTTATCTCTAAATGTGCAACATGTCAAATCTAATTTTGTTGTTTTATTTTTCATTTGTTACAACAACTTCTTCAGCCTTTACTGTCTACCAAATATTAAAAAAATTTAAAAAATTATAATAAATGGAAAAGTTATTTATTTAAACTTGCATATAAAAAACAATTTTATATGATTTTAATAAAACATAAAATAACAACTGAAAAAGTAACTGTAATACGAGTTATGTATTGGGCTTGGGGTTGTTACTTCGCCCATTTCTTCCCTGTGTCTTTAAACTTTACAAATTATGCAGGTTCATCTGTCGTAGTACTTGAGTTTTGCAGCAACAACATGTTTTATTCATTTGACAGAAATCGTTTTAAAATTATTATTTGACATTTGTTGATTTTATCCCATTTAAGATAATATCATTTGTTTTACATTGTTACGAATATTATTGCTGATGTTTTCGAACTTTTTTCTTACATGTATTTTTATAGGACTTTTATTTAAACGTTTAAATCGTTTAGGTTTGTCATACATGACAGTTGTGAGTTTTAGTTTTGACATTAGCGACACTTGTTTTAAGTATGAATGTTAAAGAATATTAGTTTCCAACTTCTCAATATCTTTTTGTTTAAGTTATCTGATAAGATTTCTGTTGCCCATCCACCTTTTCCTAGTCATCATTTTCTATATAGATAACCAATGACTCGCAACTTTAGTCTCTTGTATTCAAATGGTTAAGACTGATGTACATATAAGATATGGCTCTGCTCGGTTTTATAAGAGTGACTCGACTATGATCATCGCCTCTTCCAAGGTGAACCCCAGACAAGAACCATTCTTAGTATTAATATCGATTTTGTAATAATGTTCTCCTTAAATATGTTTTCAACCTTCTCGATCCCTATTTCCTGTTTTGAATAGCAATAACTTTTGATGGATAACAGACCCTATGCCTATTATGCTAGGTCCTAGCATGACAAACAAGCGGTCGGTCATTTAAGCATGTCTTTCTTCTCCTACGGCGATCTATCTGACCTGCTTTTCGTCCACTTAAAGCTTATCCTCAACATTCATGCATTGATCATGTAGACTCTAAGGAGTTTAAGCTCCATAAAATATACATAAGTCTCTCTTTTGAGCTTGATTGGTGCATTTTGACCTATGGAACTATTACTATATAAGCGGGATAATCCATCTAAATGTGGAATAACTGGACACCAAAACGCATGCAGGCAGAAAATCGAAATTTCCCTTTTTTCTCATCTTATTTTCATTCAGGATAAGAAAAGTTCATAAATAGAATTATGTTTTTTCTTATTTTTTTAAATATTTATCACTGGTTCAGACTGAAATATATGAAATCAGATGGTTTAGCGAAGGCACCTGTCTAACTTCGAGGTCAATTTCGCCTCTATACGATGCTCCCAGGTCAAGCTTATTATTAAGCTTTCGCAGGGAATAGAAAATAATGCTGGTATCAGTCGACGGGACTCTGTATAATTGGCAATCACGCCAGAAGAATGGGTCTCCATATAACGACTACTGTAAGAGTTTTAATAATGAGGAAGGAGATAATACCTCACCTTCTCTGCTACTGCCATTATTCGATAAAAGCAGATAACATTTTTTCGGCTTCGCTGCTCTAAATTGTTTGGTTGAGCTATGATGCCTTACAAATATCCTAAACTTTGTGCATCAAACCGGCTGGTTTAAATCTGGAAGTAGTGAGTAATATTTAACTGGACTCCTACGACAATTAGGGCATTACAAAGGGACCGCAACTGTGTGGACCCATATGAGCCACTCATGAATGATTTAGTGGATACCCTTCTTACCTAAAAATAAATGTTTATTTATACCCGAAAACTTACAGAGATATTTAACAGCAGATCGAAGTCGAATATTAGTCGAAACTATGTGAGAGCAGACAAAAAGAGAAGGAGAGTTGAACTAATACAGACGAAGTAGATTTTAAGCGAAATGGTAACAGGTAGAAATTATACTTATATACATAGATTAGTGCTTAAAGTGCTTTTTGTTCTCATCCTAAATATTGTCACAGATATAATGAGATTTTTTTTTTGTATGTACTCATTTTTGCAACGCCCAACAGTATTGTAACAACCTAAAATATTTTTAATTATCATATTTTCATAGAAAAAACTGTCAAATTTTTTTCCTCCATGAAATATGCATAATAATCATTCATTTATTCATATTTTTAGCAAAGAATGTTCAACAAAATTTACACCAAAATCATGCCGATAAAAGAAAGATGCAAAAAAAACATCACCCACATACGTCGCCGGAAAAAAGGACACTAACATTTTTTGGTCGTTGATGTTGCCAACAATGTCAAGTGTTAATTAATTAAAAAAGTTTGTAAAACATATACACGTTTATACATTTTTTGCAGGGCTTAACGCTGTAAAGAATTTCCCAGCAAAAATGTTCATTACCAAGTAAGGGGTTAAAATGCTACTTACACTTTACTTACACAACAGCATTTTAAGTCATTATTTTAACACAATGAAGTCATTGGTGACAAGTACTTGTCACAATCGCTTACAAGTCATCAGACAAATTAGTCGATGTCAGTAGTCATCATGGAGATGATCACTAACGATTTAGAAAGTATTTATATAACACATTATTAATAAGACGTTGTCAGTCATTGAAAAGTATGTTCGGTAAGAATTTAAAGTCATTTCCAAGTTATTGCTAGGTTCTTTTCGGATTTATTATTACCAAAATCAAAATGCAGCTAAAATTGTTTAAATGTCCAGTAGATGATTTTAGGAAAACAATGTTCGCATGAAATCGAACTCTTATCAAATAATAATGATTTAAATCCCAAATTGGCCAAGACTATTAACGAATTCGGACAATTTCCTTAAAAGAATTTTACATTTTTCGTACCACAACAAGGTTTATAGACCAGTTATTTCATAATGGTACAATACATTTGATCAACCCCATTAGCAATAGTGTTTCATCAAAAAGCTATTTAATTTGAAGTACAAATCGAAACCTAGCAAAGTACTCGTTACTTTTGGCACTAACATTAATTAATCGAAACGAAAGAAATGTTTTTTTAAATTGATTGCTGCAAATTGCTTTAATTTACTCACTGACTTTTTGATAACAACATTGCAATTCCTCAGAACTCCTTTTAGCTACAACTACGAATTAGTTGTTATCTCACTAAATGAAACAACAAACAGACAGGCCAAATGAATGCTCATGAATGCTACGAGGGTAGTATGAAAATTTTAGACATTTCGTATAACGTTTATATTTTAACAAAAAATCCTTTCATCTTCTTTAGCTTATTAAATTTAGATCTCGTTTTTATACCCACCTTCAAAAAAGATGGGGGTATATTGATTTTGTCATTCCGTTTGTAACACATCGAAATATTGGTCATAGACCCATAAAAGTATATATATTCCGGGTCCTTATTAAATTCTAAGACGATTTAGCCATGTCCGTCCGTCTGTCCGTCCGTCCGTCTGTCTGTTGAAATCACGATAGGGACCACACGAGAGGAGCTAGACAGTTGAAATTTTGGATAAATATTCTCTATTGTTAAGGTTTGTTTGGTATTGAAAATAGGAAATATCGGTCCACTTTTTCGGATAGCCCCCATACAAGTGGACCTCCAAAAAACAGCTTTAACGGGCATAACTGTTTTATAAGTAGGAGTATAGCGATGAAATTCCATATAAAGAAGTTTAATGTGAGCCAAAATCTTTCTACCAAATTTTTTGAGGATCGGCCTATAAATGACCCTACCCCCCATATAAGGTCCCCTTCTGAAAATCACTTTAACACTCATTACTGGTCCCAAAATGCAAGTATAGCGATGAAATTCGGTATAAGTATGTTTCTTACGAACCAAAATCTCTCTACCAATTTTTTTTAGGATCGGCCCATAAATGACCCTACCCCCTATATAAAGTCCCCTTTAGAAAATGACTTTAACACTCATTACTAGCCTAAAAATTCGAGTATAGCGATGAAATTCAGTATAAGTAAGTTTCTTACGAACCAAAACCTTTGAACCAATTTTTTTTTAGGATCGGCCCATAAATGACCCTACCCCCCATATAAGGTCCCCTCCTGAAAATGATTTTAATACTCATTACTGGCCCTAAAATGCAAGTATAGCGATGAAATTCGACATAAATAAGTTCCATGTGAACCAAAATTTGTCTACCAAATTTTTTGAAGATCGGTCCATAATTAACCCTACCCCCCATATAAGGTCCCCTTTAGAAAATTACTTTAACACTCATTACTGCTCCAAAAATGCGAGTATAGCGATGAAATTCGGTATAAGTAAGTTTCTTACGAACCAAAATCGCTCTACGAATTTTTTTTAAGATCGGCCCTTAAATGACCCTATCCCCCATATAAGGTCCCCGTCTGAAAATTACTTTAACGCTCATTACTGGCTAAAAAATATGAATATAGCAATAAATTTTACACAATTAAGTTCCTCACGATCCAAAATCTTTTTAATAACTTTTATGTGGATAGGTCCATAATTGGCCCTACTCCCCCTATTGGGTCCACTTCAGGTATTAGATTAAACGCTCATTACTGTCTTAAAAATACGAGTAAAGCGATGAAATGCTACACACGTAAGTTTCTTACGAGCCAAAACCTCTGTACCAATTTTTTTGGATCGGCCCATAAATGACCCTTCCCCCATATAAGGTCTCCCTCTGCAAATAACTACAATGCTCATTACTGGCTTAAAATTATGAATGTGACGAAAATTGACGCACATAAGTTTAATGCGTGCCAAAATCTCTCCACCAAATTTAGGGAAGATCGGTCCTTAATTTACCCTACCGCCTATATAAGGTCCCCTTCAGAAAATTACTTAAACGATCATTACTGGCTTAAAAATATGAGTTATGAAATACGGTTATGAAATTCGCTCCGAATTCCATGCGGAATGTGTTGCTAATACACAAAAGGTTCCCTTCAGGAAAGAGTTTTGGTTAATAACTACGAGTGTTCCTTATTTAAAATACGAGTATAGCGCTGAAATTTTGCATAAACAAGTCCTATACATAATCTATGTACAAAATTTTATGAGTATCGGTTCATAATTGACGCTCACGGTCTAAGAATTGAAATAAAATATTTGTTTTTTTTAAATTAATATTTTGTTAGTTCAAAAGAGCTCGGGCCATAATAGACTTAAGCCATATTCCAAATATCACGCTGATGTTTATAGGGGAGCATTCCTTTTACGGCATACGGTTTGATGGTGGGTATATGAGATTCGGCACAGCCGAATATAACACTCTTACTTGTTTTTTTTTTTTTTTTATACCCTCCACCACCATCAGTGGTGATAGAGGGTATATATAACTTTGTCATTCCGTGTGTAACACCAAGAAATATTCATCTGAGACCCAACAAAGTATATATATTCTGGGTCCTTATGAAATTCTGAGTCGATTTAGCTATGTCCGTCTGTCCGTCCGTCCGTCCGTCCGTCCGTCTGTCTGTCTGTCTGTGTAAAACACGCTCACGTTAAAACGAAGCAATATAATTTAACCAAATTCACCCAAAATATTCATTATTATCCGGTACAGTTTGGTATTGAAAATGAGCAAAATCGGTTCACATCGGGAAAAGTTATGAATCAAAATTTAAAACAACCTCGAAAAAAATAAGCATTTTTTACACATTCTAATGTAATTTTCTCCAAAACTATGCAAGATAATTCCATGAAAATCACCATACATTCGTTTCTGCACAAGATCTTGATCCGTGCAGAAAATTGCCAGAATCGGTCCACAATTTCATATACCTCCCATACAAAAGTACATGTTCCCGGAAAATGGGTTTTTCGTTAATAACTTCCATCACAATATCGATATCTTCACAAAATTTTACAAATTAAAATCTTATGTCAATAGAATTCTTTCGGAGAAAAATTTTCTGGATCGGTCCATAATTGGACATAGCTCCCATACAAGGTCCCCTCCCGAAAATCACTTAAACGCGCATAACTCATTACTAAATTAAGATATCCATATAAAATTTGGTATAAATATTGCCCATATGCATAGAAATATTACTGTGAAAATGTTTTCCGATCGGTTCAAAATTGGTCATAGCTCCCATACAAGGTCCCCTCCCGAAAATCACTTAAACGCGCATAACTCATTACTAAATTAAGATATCCATATAAAATTTGGTATAAGTATTGCCCATATGCATAGAAATATTACTGTGAAAATGTTTTCCGATCGGTTCAAAATTGGTCATAGCTCCCATACAAGGTCCCCTCCCGAAAATCACTTAAACGCGCATAACTCATTACTAAATTAAGATATCCATACAAAATTTGGTATAAGTATTGTCCATATGCATAGAAATATTACTGTGAAAGCTTTTTCCGATCGGTCCATAATTGGTCATAGCTCCCATACAAGGTCCCCTCCCGAAAATCACATAAACGCGCATAACTCATTACTAAATTAAGATATCCATATAAAATTTGGTATAAGTATTGCCCATATGCACAGAAATATTACTGTGAAAGTTTTTTCCGATCGGTCCATAATTGGTCATAGCTCCCATACAAGGTCCCCTCCCGAAAATCACTTAAACGCGCATAACTCATTACTAAATTAAGATATCCATATAAAATTTGGTATAAGTATTGCCCATATGCATAGAAATATTACTGTGAAAGTTTTTTCCGATCGGTCCATAATTGGTCATAGCTCCCATACAAGGTCCCATCCCGAAAATCACTTAAACGCGCATAAGTCATTACTTAATTAAGATATCCATATAAAATTTGGTATAAAAGTTGCCCACATGCATAGAAATATTACTGTGAAAATTTTTTTGGATCGGTTCAAAATTGGTCATAGCTCCCATACAAGGTCCCCTCCCGAAAATCACATAAACGCGCATAACTCATTACTAAATTAAGATATCCATATAAAATTTGGTATATGTATTGCCCATATGCACAGAAATATTACTGTGAAGGTTTTTTCCGATCGGTCCATAATTGGTCATAGCTCCCATACAGGGTCCCCTCCCGAAAATCACTTAAACGCACATAATTCATTACCAAATATTGATATCATACATTTAGCAAAATTATTGCTCTTATATACATAAATTACACTATAAAATTGTTTTACGATCGGTCCATATTTGGTCATTGCTCTCATACTAGGTCCCCTCCAGAAAATCACTTAAATGCACAATATTCATTACCAAATAAAGCTATTGATACAAAATTTGCCACAAATATTAGTTTTGTATACAAAAATTCTATTTCAAGATTTCTCACGATCGGCTCATAACATGGGTGCGGTCGGTCCCATACAAGGTTCCCTTCCGAAAATCACTTAAACACACATTAATTATTACTAAATTACGATATAGATATAAAATTTTACTGAAATATAGCTTTTATGTACAGAAATTTAGCTTAAAGAATTTTTTACGATCGGACTATAATTGGTCATATCTAGGTCCTGCCCCTGAAAGCACTTTAACCGTATTTAACTAGTTGCATTATCAATTTGTGTAGATTATATATATGTATTTTGAAAATCCTTTAATTTCACACAAATATCGCTAAGCGCTATAAAAATATAAAGAAAATTGCGTTTGTAATGTTCAATAAATCATGGAATTGTAATAGATTTAAGCTATTTAAATCCTGGGATTTTTCTATTTAAGACATGAGAAAACTTATTTCTACAAATATTTGATCAATTAGAAAAGTATTAATATAAAAGTAGCTGGTGGAGGGTATTTAAGATTCGGCTCAGCCGAATTTAGCACTCTAACTTGTTTTTTGATAATACAGTGATACAACTCATCTCTTTCAATACCATTTCGTTAGAGTTCATAGAAACACTGGGTGTAAAACAACCAGATATCAGACGATACATGGAATCTGGTTTCTCAAAGAAAGAAACTCAAACTTTAGTTAGACAACAATAATACTCTGAGACATAAGTACAAACAACTGGTTAGGGAAGTAAATAAAGGTGGAAGAAGAGTCAAAAAAATGTTCCTCGAGTGGCATGTAATAACACTTCTGCTGCATGAGAAGATGTAACAGGAACAAATCAGACGCAACTACTGAAGACAACGAAGTTGAGGACAATAGCTTGGAGTTGACAAGAAACCACAGCTGAACTTCTATGAACTCACGACACTCAAGCCTGAGAGGAACTATACTATAAAAAAGCATAATCGTTAAGTTACCGAAAAGTGGCGACTTGGAAAACTGTAACAACTGGACAGTAATTACTTTGCTAACACCAGAAGAAGGCTTCAAATTACAATGGAGAACAATCTACGGGTACTCCCATGTACCAACTATTCGTAGATTTCAATAAAGCCTTCGATACCATCAGACGGTCTACCATATGGAAAGCATTAAGACAAAAAGATGTACCACCGAAAAAAATTGTAATTCTAACGCTGGAGTAAAGCAAGGTTACCTCCTATCACCTCAGATATTCATTATCATGCTGGATGTTATTATGACTAAAGTTCAGAGAGTTCAGAGAGATAAGGAATTACATTGAGTCACTTACGCTTACTCGAGGATTTGGATTATGCGGATGATATGTGTCTACTCTCGCACAAGGTCTCTAACATGCAGTCGAAATTACAGGACTTGGAGAGATTGGCATGCAATAGCATCGAGAACATCATAGTACAAGGCCAACCAGTCGATTTAGATAGATTTTGCTATCTAGGCCATGCTGTGACAACGAATGACGTCTCAGAAAAAGACGTAAATAACAGGTTTAATAAAGCGAGAGCGTCATTCGAACGACTATAGTTAATATGTAAAAGCTTATAAATATCGAGTAGAACAAAACTTAGAATATTCAACTCATGTGTAAAGTAAACTTTGTTGTGCGGAAGTTTAATCACGTTCTAAGTTGCCTAAGAGACATTTTCCGAAACATGTCATTTCATAAAAAATGTTCAAGTGTCGAAAGTCACTCCATCTGATCTCATTATTAACATCACTTATATTCGGTCAAAAATGGAAAAAATTCATATATCAGACGGAGTTATGAAGTCTACTTTGGAGTGACTCGACCGTGTACAGGAGTGGGCGAAGGTACTAATTGGTGACAATAGGGTTCTTTCTATATTACACCGGAATGTTTTTCTTTGATATTGGGGAACTTCTTCCCAATACTCGCATAAAATATACAGGTATCAGGAAGAAGTTCCCCAATTTCTCAGTGGATCTAAGAACATGTTTTATTCTTCTTTAAAGGTCGATAAAGATCGATCAATTAGAATAATCATTAAATTTTCAAACTCCCCTCGTACTTCCATATACAAAACACATACACACTAACCAATTTCAAACCAATCGATTGGGTAGTAAGAATGGACAGACAGATATGTAGAAAAAAAATTAAAGATACAAACATATGGATTTTAGCTAAAGCTTAATATTTTAAATATCCATGTACGACTGAGTGAATATTCAAGATTTTTTAAAATACACTCGAAAAATAAGCTATTTAAATTCAAAATATGTATATACATTAGAAATGAAACAATTTTAAAATTTAGTTGCGAATTTCTAAATCGTGAAAGTTTACTATTTGTTTATATATAGGAGATTTGATGCCAATCGGAAGATAGGAATTTTTATCTACGATACCAATAAGAATGCTAAAGGAACCATATATGGTTCTGAGGAGGTTCAAAGGGCGACAACAAAATATTTCCATTGTGATGTATGCTTTATCTTCACTGTAATTAAATTTTTGCGGGGGTGGATTACAAGTCCAACGCCACAACCATTTGGGTGAACTTCGAGGCACAGGTTGGTTCACTCTTTCAACGGTTGTTTGGAAGAGCTTATCCAGGCGACACCACGAGAAGGTCTGTGTCCACTTGAGATGAGGGATGAATCAAGATAGGTACTTGGTCCAGCCATGTTTGGACCAATCAGACTGTTGCTTGATATCCAAAATCTCCTACGCCACCCCAATCCTTCGTAAGATATATGGCCCTGTCTGCGTCCATGGAGAATACCGACATCGAATGAACCATGAACTGTATGAACTATATAATGACGCGAACATAGTCAAACACATCAAATTGCAGCGATTGCAATGGCTCGGGCATGTTGTGCGAATGGATGGCAATGATCCAACGAGAAAATCAGATCTAGTAGAGGAGCATCTATCCGAACTTGGTGTACGAAATTGGAGAAGAAGTGTTGAAGATCGAATCACATGGAATTCTATTTTACGTATGGCATAAGATCCAAATGGATTCTAATATAAATATTCTTCTTTCGAGGTCTTTCCATTTGCTATTACTGCTACCACTTTGCTAATCACTAACTTTAACCATTTCTGCCTCTTCTGAACAGAAGTCCGAATGCTTTACGTGAGTACCTGGTGTATAGTCGTATGATATGGTGAAACTTTTTCCACTACAGAGTGTGTTAATGTCACTCACCACCGCGCTATTTTGTACATGGCTGCTATCGTTCCATGTACATGCAATTTGGTCAAGTACTTGAGCTATCTAATCTCATCTTTAGATCGTATCTGAAGCATTATTTGATAACAATCCACAATCACACTAATAGTTGTGGAATGTAGAGAAAAACATTCGACACATTAATTTTGGGTATGCGAGTTCGTGGTGGTCCGCATATCCCAAATTCATTCTGTATCCCATTCTTTTGATATGTATATTCCACAGTCACTCTTCTGATGGTGCTGTTGCATGGCAACAGCTTCGAACTTATCCCAAAATATTCATTTCATCAACAGTCTCTCTCTCTCTCTGCGATTTAGGTATCCACCATAGCCACTATGAGAACCCCGAAAATAGCTCATTAACTTTGGGTACGCGGGTGCAGTGGGTTATGTATACCCCAGATTCATTCTGTTTCGTGCTAATTTCATAATTTTCTTTATATATGTAAGTGCATTAACTACAAAATTTTCCTGAGTGTCCTCTGAAACAAAAAGCATAGAAAAAAGAAATAAATTCCAACCATATATGGATTTGAAATTAAATTTATGGCCATCATTGATGAATTTGAAATGTTTACAAATTGCGAAATGCAAAAAGCATAGAGAAAAGAAGTCTTGTCTTTCATGTCATGTGATACTCGTACCTATAAACAGCAACAACAATAACAACAAATACATACTACACTACATAGTCATATACCAAGCAGCCTAAAACCATTGAACAGTTGTTGAGTCCATCACACCAGCCAGTCATTAGGCAGCAAAATGCTGCCTTAGTAGCTTTCCAGGAGAGAAACACACACACACACAAACACATTAAATGAAAACACAAAATCAAGGGAGCTCCACATTTTCTACATGTTGTGGCAATACAAAATCGCAAACGAATTGAATGAGCGCGAGACCGGAATGGACATGTTCGTACAATGGAAACAAAGTGATGTAGCAGCATCAGGAGCAGCGGCAGCCGTTGTATGGTTAAATGCTTGCGCGAATTGATTTTTGGTGTAAACGATGTGCAATTTTAATGGATTGCAAAACAGATAAGAAGTGAAAAAAAAACACAATTTTCTCTACCAAAACTACGACTCCACACACAAACAAAAAAAGAATAACACAAATACTTTTTATTCATTCAGTTAAACATGAATAGTACTTTAGAAACTCCTGTCGTTTTTCTTTTCAACTCATTCTACTGGTTCAGAACGGTGCAGGCGAAAAAAAAGAAAGGGATCAAAGTCATGTTTACGACATTTGTGGAAGTTTTAATTGAATCTACTTTGATTTTGTCACGCGGTTTAATGTTTTGTTAAAGAGTTGTGTTTCCTTTTTTTTGTGGTGATTTTATTTTTAAACAAATATTTTGACATAATGTTTGATATTGTTAATTATTTTGCATTTGATTTTATAGTCGGGCATGGCCGACTATATGTTACCCTACACCAGTAATTATGTTACAAATTTTCATTATTTTTTTTAATAATAAAGTATTTCATTTTATTTTTACATTAATTCGGAAATATTTTAACAATTTGTTGACAAAAAAGGGATTTTCTAAAAGAGGGTTTATATGGAGGCAGGGGGTTAAGGATAGGACCATCCTTATAAGTTTTGGTGGAGGGATTTATGTCTATATCAGTTACTTATGCAGAATTTCATCCTGATATTTTGTTTATAAGTGATTTTTGACCATCAAATCATTTTCTAAAGGGGTCTTTGTATGAGGCCCGATCATTAAGACTTGTATAAAACTAAGTTTTGCCGATTTCTGAAGTTATACAAGAACATTTAACATATTTATGAGCTCAAAAGCCCTTTTCGGGGCACGGTTGTATGGATTTTAACCATTATTAATAGGGTTCGTCCTTGGGAAGAGTATGTGCCAAATTTCATCAAATTATCTTGAAAATCGCGACCTGTAGGGTGCACACAAACTTCACATGGTCTTATCTGAGAAGGTTTGAAGTACCTTTCACATATAAAACTATTTAGATACGAAATAGCTAATCGTTTGATGGCTCACAATCAATTAAAAGCAAAATGTTCTGCCCTGGTTAACGTTAATAATCTTCTTCTATGGACATTAAGATTACAGGCAGTTGTTGTAATTGGACGGGCTTGAAATTTAGATTTCGTTGAGAGAAGGATGTATAATTTATGAAACCAGAAAGTGTTATCGTCCGAAGTTGAAGAACTTAGTTTACTGGACGTTGTTCCTCTCAATTTTTTGATCCTTCTTCGTGAGGGATATTATATCTGAAATAATATCGCTTCTAAAATATTTGAATTTAATTTAGACGAAAGACTGGCGATGACAAAGTTTTCTAGAGATTTATTGTCCTCTTCGCATGCTCTACATTCGTCTGAATGCACGCATCCGATTTTGTATAGTTGTTCCCGTGATCCTCTGCTCTTTCTGGGGAGACTTCTCGTACTCTTGTCGTTACAATTACACCATCGAATTTTTGAGGTTTCATCCAAGTGAATGAATGCGATTATTTCGCCCATGTGTTTTATTCAGCCTTCATTGCGTCTAAAGATTTTGCATTCATTCCTCGAGTTCCCTTTCATTTACAACAAGTATGTATATTGTTTTTGGGTTTACAATGTAGAACCACAGGATCGTTTTTCCCTCCAGTTTAAAGCCATCCATGTTGCAGGGGATTCCTAGGAGTGTTTACTCTAAAGAATTTGTACTGATCCCATATATTCTATCTATGTCCAGTATACATTGATGGCAAATCTTAAATTTAGAATCGTTCTGCAGTAAGTGAGTTTTGAGGGTACATATCCAGCAAAGTTTCTCCAGTCTTAGTTGATTCTCCGAGAGGCATGAAACCCATATCTTGTTGTTATTACAATGCCGGGGAAAAGAGGTGCTACCAATAACTCTAGTCTGCAGGGACTATTAACTGGTGATGTTCAAATGTATCCTCGGTCTTTCCTTACAATGATTTGACCTTTGGTCGAACCAGCGAACTTCACACTCCGGTACCATGGGAACCAATAGCACACAGGTGAGAGTTTCGAAATTTGTTATTGTGGCTGTAGTTTAAATCCAAATTTGCGAGAATAGAATGTTGGTTAAAAGACTGATGCACGGTAAAGTCTATAATTCGGGATAAGTTCGGTGCTGTTGCCGAGACAACAGACACCACACACAGGAGCGACTATGGGACTAAGTGTTAAAAATGAGTTGGTGTTAAGTGTATATGATACGGGATGGGTGTTGGGCTAGAGTGAGAGTGTGGGATGTTTTTCTCAGTGAGTGTGTCAGATGAATGAGAAGTGTACTGGGATGAATGGTAATGGATGAAAGGTATCTTATACAAGTGATACCATTGAGTTTTCCTTTCTTGTCCATATATGTTCGGGGGGTTTACTCTGTTCATTCCGGATTTACCACAGTGTGTGTTCTCTATGAGAACAAGTCCTCAACTTATTTGATGGATTTGTGTTTTGGTCTACCGATTATGTCTCTAGATGCTGTTGACGAATCAACAGAGGTTTTATTTGGAAATGATTTGAGTTTGGTTCGGCAAAAACACCATAAATATGTAGTTGATGGAACAAGAGAGTTGGAATTAATGATTGGCTGCCTCTATAACTTTACTTAACGCCAAATAAAACTAAAGAGAGTCCAAGGCCAACCTGGGTGTAATGGTAAATAAGGAAATTGAGTTACAAATTCCGACTCTAGACCGGTGTATTACCCTTTCATGTTACTAAACTTCAGTTTATTATTGTTGTTTCAGTTGAACAAACTTTACATTAACTACTGTAATCTAAATACTATAAATATTGTTTAAAAAAATCACCATGTTCTTCTTTTTTAAAAATTATGAGGTGACTAAAAACGTTTCTTGTACTTCATTCATTCTTACGAGTATTAATTGGTTTTTAATAAATATTAATGCATTTTCCAGTTACCTGGAAATTGTGTAATTAACTCGTTCATATTTAATTAAAACACATTTATTAACAACTTAACGCAAACTTATTACGGTGATGTACCATTTTGCTGCATTTACATTTAAAGAAAAATGCAACTTTTTATTTTTTTTTATTTTTGCTTTGCAAACAATAAAACAACTGAACTATAATTTATGAAAATAATGAAACATATTCTGACATTCAAGAATAAAATTGTAAATTTTAAAGATGATTTATGGCGTTGTGGCAGACACAATAAACATCGGAACTAAATGTATATTTTCAGCATAAATTAAATAGTAATTTGTATTTTTTTTCGTATTGTTGTTTCTTTTTAGTTGTTGTTGTTGGTGGTGTCTATAAAGAAGTTAGGAAGATTTTAATAAAGTACATAAATAATAATTTTATAACAAGCTGTCTAAGCAAAAAAACTGAAACAAAAAGTAATCACACGCAATTTTATGCCTAATTTTATGATTTTCATTTTAACATAGATCAGTTTAAATGTAATTTCTTGGAAAATAAAACAACTTATTAAATATTTATATATGTATGTATTTGGGGGTTTAAATCATTTTCGAAATAGTATATTTATCAACATCATCGAATGGCCTCAATAGATAGATCTGGCTTCTTATACATATATAATTTTAAAAGTAATGCACAATTTGGTACGATATCAATCCACGTGAAATCCAAAGGGGTTCTCTGCATTACGGAAATCTGAATGTAAGGTGAGGATTTTGGGCTGGTCAACGGCGAGAGCTATAGTTAATGATATCAACTAATCCGATTTGAATTAGACCAACGATTCACTCCGCACATTGAGCGCTCCCCCCGAGGGCATGTTACCTAGATGAAAGACCCTCATCTTGGTGTTATTACAATCCCGAGGAAAAGATGTGCTACAAGTACGTCGAGCCTATTGAGACTATAAACTGGAGACGATCACATGTATCCTCGGTCTTTCCTTGGAATGATTTGACATGGGGCCGAGCCATAGAACCACATAATCTGGTACCATGGGAACCGTTAGCCCGCAGGGGAGAGTTTAGGACTTTGTCTTGTCTCGGCCTCATCAGAATACACGTGCTGGCTGTTGTTTAAACCTAAAATTCCGAAAAAAGAATGTCGGTTAAAAGACTGATGCACGGTACAGTCTATAATTCGGGATGAGTTCGGTGCTGTTGCCGAGATAACATATACATCACAGAGGAGTGACTGTGACACTAAGCTTTGGAAATGAGTTGGTGTTAAGGGTATATAATAAGGGATGAATGTACCCACCTTACTCAACCGTATACCTATAGTGAGTATGGCGGGTGTGATTCTCTATGAGTGTGCATAAAGAATAAGAAGTGTGCTGGGTAGAATGGTAATGGATGAAAGGTATCTTATACAAGTGATACCATTGAATTTCCCTTACTTGTCTAGATATGTTCAGAGTTTACTCTTTTCATACCAGTTTTACCACAGTGTATTCCTTTTGAGCAAGAAAAAGTCCTCGACTTATTTCAGGGATTCGTGTTTCGGTCTACCGAATACGTTTCTAGGTGCTGTTGCCAACTCAACAGAGGCCATCCCATCTGCGTGGTTGTTAACAGAAGTGATGTTTATTCATCTCGGAAGGGCAGCATTAGTCAGAGATTATATAACTCGAGTACTTCATCAAAGTACATGGATCGGCAGAACCATATACAGGAATTGAAACCGGCGTGTAAAAATCACGAAGGGCGCTGGTGAATCGTCTAAACAGGTCCCCCTGTAGTTCAAAAAGTACCCCCGTGAAATTCTTTTTCGGTGTGTTGCAGGGGTCAGGAAAATATTCTTCTGACGATAAACGTATTGGCGTGCTATCGCCGACAATCTGCAAAGCAATAACGCAGTGCTGATTGTTGCCAGTTCCCTGTTCTGGAGTCCTGAACCAACAACGGTTAAATACCGGTAACCCATCACCTGGAGCTGTTATGTTGTATAACAACTTCGCAACAGAAAATGCAGATATTCAAATGAGGCAACCTGCAGACAGGCGAGGATCATGTGGGCGATGCTTATTCCTCAACGACGTTAAGCCCTTCTTCATATTCCGAGAATAAATCTAAGAAACTTGACGGCAATGGTGTCTGGCCATACGGACAAGAAGACTTAACTTGCCCAGTAATGACTTCTGCAGGAACTGCCAAGATGAGGAGGAAGAGGAGAGCATCACTCACTTCCTCTGTCACTGTCCCGTCCTAGAAGATCATAGACTGAAACTGCTAGGTAGCAATTTTCTACACGATTTAACTGATCTATCGAAGGTTGATATACGGAAGATAGATTCCTTTATTCGTGCGACAAACTGGTTTGGTTTAGGAACCCTGAGTACCGTTTTTTATCATTACAGGATCACTGTACTGGACCAAAGTGTGAAAACATCGTGAGAACGACTTACCTACCACAACCAATAGAAAATATACTTTGGCTTTGCAGATGCTCGGCGATGGCGCGGTTATAACCAACCAATGTCCGAAGTACCGAACTGAAAAACTTTTCATAAATTACTCATATAAATAAAATTTTATTAGATCCACATTTAAAGTTATTTATACTCAAATACGAATCAAAACCATCATCCACATCACTAAAACTCAACTTAAAGTGTTTCAAAGATACAAATACTCCGATAACTATGCAAAACATTCAAAGTGGATATGTTGAACATATTATATACGCAAAACAAATAAATCCACTAAACGACTGTCAAACAAAAATCGTATTTAAAGACATTAATACTTACCGAAACTGATATTAAACAATAAAATCGAAAATCCCTCGAAATTGTATGAATATCAAAGTGTCAAGCCGCAAAGTGGCACAGCAACACCAACACAATTGATTAAAAGGAGATGTGAAGCTGGTCATGTGGCTAAATTTCTGAAATGTTGTAGCAAAGGCAAATGAATTATGTAGTGCATTAAAGCCAATAAAGGAATGAACAAAAAACACCACAAAAACAACAAACAAGTGTTAGTTTTGAAAAGAAGTTTCATCTTAAGGCCAAACAACATTCATTGAATAATTTTTGCTGTCAAACAGTTGCCAAAGGTCAGTTAAGTTCTTTTTGGTAGAGAAATTGAAATGTTTATTGAAAATTATTATGAGTTTAACAAACCTTTAAGGAACATTTCGCACTCTATGCTTTAACAATAGATTTTAAACAATAGGACAACAGTTCATTCCACAATCTAAGTCACTTAAGTTCTTAATGATATCAGACCAAAACACTCTCTCACAAACTGTCTAATATGAAAGGATTCTCTAACTCCAGTAATATTTTTACAGTAATGGACTACTACCTTGCCTTTGCAAATGAATTCAAAGATGAAGAAAACCTTCTACTGTCAAGTCCATAATCAAATATTCAAAAACTCCTCCTGCCAGAGTTTAACTAGAAATGCCCAAAATATGTCAAAGTGGTTGGCCAATGCAACCAGCAGCAGCAGCATCAGTTCGTATGTATAGAAAAGAAAAGTAGTTCAAAGGGTTTGATGTTTAACTACTGTAGTAAGGCTCATGTTTGGAAAATACAAACATTTATTTTGCAGGTCTTACAAGTCACAAAACAATTGCAGCATTTCAAATTGTTCAGATGTATCAGATGTGGGCGTGGGTGGCAGGCAAGTACATATTCAACAAGTTAAATTTCCTAATGCATTTGTAAAAGTCCAATAAGTGATTTGTCAGTGTCGGTCTATGATTTGTAAAAGTAAGTGTATTGTGTTTGGGTTTTCTCTTCATACATACATATATAACAATAGCAATTTGTTTTCGTATTCGGGTGGCTTAATTGAAATGCTTTAAATTCCTAATTGAATTGGTAGAGTCTTGTTATAATTGAATGATTTCAATGATTAATTACAGAGAGAGAAATTGTTGGTAAGTTAAGGTCAGTTAGGTATCATTTGTATGTACACGAATGAAGTGACTTAAATGTATCATTTGAATGTACACGAATGAAGTGACTTAAATGCTCATATTTCATTAGATTTTAATTTACTTTTGACTTTTTACTTCTGAGATTCTACACTGCTATCGTTATATCAAAATTTACTAGTAGTCCAGGAAAATTTCATGTATCATGATAACTCTTCGACAAAAAATCATTGCGAATTTTAGATGATAAACCATAACTATATTGCAATATATGAAAGAACTTAAAGTCCTTCAAAACTTTAGTTTCCTGTACGTAGTTCCTTAGAATTTGCCAGAGTATCACTGTCATCTCCGTATGCTATATATTCGTCTGAGTCAGTTCTCCTAAAGTTGTACTCCTAAACCTGCGAATCCCATAAGAATACTCGGACTTATTCATAGCGAGGAGACTTCTCTCTCGTTAGTGTCAACCCACAGGATGTAAGTGGTCCTACAAACCGTTTGAATATTCCAAGCGACCGTATGGGATTCTCACTTCAATGTTTTTAATTCTGATCTTCTTAGGTTAGGATAGGTTGATAGGAGGATGTATACTACATCAAATCCGAAGAAATACACCTAGGCCACTATCGGGCCTGTTGTGAGCTCCTTATTATGGAAAAAAAGTTCACTGAATGAATTATTTTTCAGTGTTCAGAAACTCAGTCTCCTGAACATAATTCCTAAGAATCTTCCTATCAGTGTTCGTCAGGAATGTTATTTCCGAAATAACATCACTTCCAAGATACTTGAATCTAACTTCGACGAATGCCTGGCAGTGGCAAAGAAAGTGCTCCAGAGTTTCACTATCCTCTCCACATGCTCTACATTCGTCTGAATCCGCACATCCAATTTTGCGTAGATGTGCTCGTAATCCTGTGTGTCCACTCAGAATACGTACCATCATACTAACTTCAGAATTGCTTATTTTGAGGAGATTTTTCGTCTTGCTCTCATCAGGGTCACCCCATAGGATCCTCGTGGTTCTACCCACTGTTTCAAGATTCCAAGAGGCCTTATGGGATTCTCTCTCCAATATTTTTAGTTCAGCTTTTGTTGGGTGGAATGGTTTTGCGTTTGCCAGGTAAACTGCCTCGAGCTCCCTTCCCTTAAAAGCTATTACATTCGCCCTTTCGTTGGTTTTCCGGATATAATGTCGACAGATTGGACTTTTACATGGCATAACAAATTTTGTATATAAAGGTGTTTTCGTACTGTATATGGCCAAAAATCGGGGTTTTTCAAAATTTGAGGACAGATTTGTATTCGGCGCTGCTCAATCCACTTCGAAAAATATACTTTGGTCCCTTTGACTTGACTTTTTTCAGTTGCCATCACGCTCCGGTGGAGGTTTATTTAGGTGATCATCTTATTATTCTTCGGATTTAAACTCCTCCCATTAGCCTGCTGCTGACACCATAATTGTAATTCGTATCCTTGATAGGGCTAGTGGTAACAGTCTTTCCAGTTGGTCCTTTCGAGTGGACTTTGAGAGCACAGGAGATCCTTCTTCTTGACCAGTGCTACATTTCCAATGTTCAGTGTGGTACATAACTTTTGTAAGCAGTTGGTTTACTCTTCTTTTTTATGCAGCTTTACAATTTCTCCAAGTGTATTTTGTACTTTACCAATTGATTTTCTAATATTAGAAAAGTAAATTTGCAATATATATGTATGTAGAAGTATTTAGAAAAGCTATATGTAAGTAAGGTTATATAAGCAACTTAATTATAGATTTATACATTTCAGTTAAAGAAGTATTAAACTTTATTACTGCATACCAATTGAATGGGAAATGCAAAAATAAATGCATTTAAAAGGATTAAAGCAATTGAATTCAATTAAATAGAAAAATTTTAAAGAAGATTTAAAAAATATGAATTAAGAAAATTGCTTGAGTTTTAAGTCATAATATTTGGAGTTCAAATTCTTGATATTCAATGGATATACAATTAAAGGATATATACAACTTATCGAATTGGCCAAAAGGGTTATAGAACCCAATATCGATAAATGCTGGACATATTGGAAAACTATACACAAACATTAGTTAAATAGATCGCATAACAGAGAGTTTTTCTGAAACTTTAAGAGACTGATACAAGAAGAATACAATGGTCAAGCGAAGCAAGAATGTCGAACACCTGCTGTGTTGGCCTTATTTCACGATGGTACTTTTACAACCACACCGGTATGGTTTAGGTTCTGTCGGCCCATGTACTAGAACTTTACTCAAGTTCTCGAACTTGATCATCATTGCGGTATGACAGGTATTATGAAACAAGCTCAAAACATACCCCGAAAGGGAATAGTTTAGAGACAATAGAAGGGGCGTACACTTTAGGTGAAAACAACCTATAAACACTCTTAAAGCCACACTACTGAAATAGTTCTGTTGTTTCGGCAACAGCACCTAGGGACTTAATTGGTGGCCCGAGTACACCAAAAGGATCTACTGTGTTAAGGTGTGTACGTTTTAGAGTAAACTCTGATACACTTAACCATGAAGGAAAGTCACCGATAAATTAACGATTAAGGTAAACCCGGCTTCGTAATTACGCATCCATCACAGCCTCTTACATAGGATACTTGTGTCCGATGGTACATCTTATAATACCCAAACTATGCTTAAATCAGCTTAAATCCAACATTTTTTAAATCCACAACCTACCCTGAGGCGGTACACACCCTTAAAAGTAGGAAAGGTAACAGAAATGTATGCCGAAAAATTGTAATTTCATCGATTTTGGAATTAAAACAAAACCACTATTTGGATCCAGGATAATGTCCTGCGAGCAATTGGCCACCCATAATACCGGATTGTCTGGTGCTCTGGTTAGACCCCATATCAAATCAATACAAGGAAAGACCAAGGTTACATTTGATCATCATAAGTTTATAATCCCAACAGACTAGAAATATTGGTAACACCTCTTTTCCCCGGGATTACATAAAGACCAAGATAGAGATGTCATCAAGGTAACATGGTTCCTGGTGGAGATCAAGCGGATCAAATAATAGGAATATTTTGCTACATGGTTTCTATAAACTGAGAGATAAATTGGATTTGGAAATATCAACATATTTAAGGACAGGCAGAAGACTAATCGGGTCGGTGATATCGGATTCGTAGGGCTCTATATTAAGTTATTCGGATTCGAAGAGCTCTATATTAAGTTATTACCCAACAACATTTTCCAACATAACCTAATCTAAACAATATACTAAGATGAAATCATTGAAATCAACAGATAGAAGGATCAAAATATCTCCTAAAAATTAACCTTAGTAATACATATTTAAATTTACAGAGACGTGTATCCAATTGGGTTCCTTCTCCTTGCCGATAAATTACATTAACAACTTTTCTAAATGCATATGCCGAATATTCTTATTAAATACAAAGATAATTTGGTTACAATCAAACACAATGTTAACAATCTCTAAAAGCGTACAATATAAATTAATTAAAACATTCCATTTGATCAAAATTACATTTGTAACTTTCACATATGAACATAAAAGTCAAAACATAAATGAATTCACCAAACAGACATCAAATATTTGTAACGCTAGAGTAAACAAGTTAGAGTGCTATATTCGGCTCTGCCGAATCTTAAATACCCTCCACCAGCAAGCTACTTTTCATTGAGACCCATTTAACTATCTAATTTTTAGATAACTTGGCGAAATTTTTGTTTCCTTATTGAGGGTACTAACATTTATGCATATGTCAAACTAATTTTAATTAGGTCGAGAAAAATGTATATTAATAGGCCAGTTTGAAAACATTTTAATATAATGATATATCTGTACACAGAACATACTCATTTTGAATTTTATCCGGATATAATCATTTAATTACGAATTAAGTGATATTAAGTGATTTTCAGAAGTATAACTTATATGGGAGCTAAGACAACCTATGGACCGATCCGGAAGAAAAAAATCCGTAGAATGATTTATATATACAAAATAAACATTTATGTCGAATTTTATCCCGATAACTTTGATTATCAAGTTCATTTGAGTAACTTTCGGAAATGGACCTTATATGGGAGTTGTGACCAATTATCAACCGATAAAGAAAAAATTTAGTATAATGATTACTACAATAGATTTATTAATTAATGAAATATTTGCGTTTAGGTGATTTTCGGAAGTGGACTTTTTATGTATAGGAGCTATGACCTTACACAAAACATATTTGTGTCGAATTTTATCAAGATACCTTTATTTGATAATGAAATATGTGCGTTTAAGTGATTTTTTTGAAGTGGACCTTATATAGGAGCTACTACAATATATGGATCAATCCGGAAAAAATTTGGTAGAATGATTTATATGCTCACAAAACATATTCAAATCGTACTTCATCCCGATAGCCTTATTATTCAAAGAAATATATGCGTTTAATTGATTTTCGTATGTGGACCCTCTATGGGAGCCTATCCGGAAAAAATTTCGTAGAGTGATTCATATAAAGACAATACATATTTGTGTCGAATTTTCTCAAGATAACTTTATTTAACAATGAAATATGTGCGATTAAGTAATTTTCGGAAGTGGGACTTATATGGGAGCTATCACCAATAATGGACCGATCCGGGGAAAAAGTGGTAGAATGATTTATATGTTCACATTACATATTCAAGTCGAATTTTATCCTTATAGCTTCAGAATTTAATGAAATATATTCGTTTAATTGATTTTCGGAAGTGGACCTTATATGGGAGCTATGACCTATTATGAGCCTATCCGGAAAAAATTTCGTAGAGTGATTCATATAAAGACAAAACATATTTGTGTCGAATTTTATGAAGATAGCTTTATTTGACAATGAAATATGTGCTTTTAAGTGATTTTCGGAAGTGGGCCTTATATGGGAGCTATGACCAATAATGAACCGATCCGTAAAAAATTTGGTGGAATGATTTTAATGTACACAAAACATATTTTTGTCGAATTTTATGCCGATAACTTTAGAATTCAATGAAATATATGCGTTTAAGTGATTTTCGGAAGTGGACCTTATATGGGAGCTATGACCAATTATGGGCCTATTCGGAAAAAATTTAGTAGAGTAATTCATATTTAGACAAAATCTATTTATGTCGAATTTTATCACGATAGCTTTATTTGACAATGAAATATGTGTTTTTAAGTGATTTTCGGAAGTGGGCATTATATGGGAGCTATGACCAATAATGGACCGATCCGTAAAAAAAATTGTAAAATGATTTGTATGTATACAAAACATATTTGTGTCGAATTTTATCCCAATAGCTTTATAATTCATTGAAATATATGCGTTTAAGTGATTTTCGGAAGTGGACTTTATATGGGAGCTATGACCAATTATTGGCCTATCCGGAAAAAATTTCGTAGAGTGATTCATATTTAGACTAAACATATTTATGTCGAATTTTATCAAGATAGCTTTGTTTGACAATGATATATGAGCTTTTAAATGATTTCCGGAAGTGGGCCTTATATGGGAGCTATGACCAATAATGGACCGATCCGTAAAAAATTTGGTAGAATGATTTGTATGTATACAAAACACATTTAACTCGACTTTTATCACAATAGCTTTACTCATCAAAGAAATATGTGCGTTTAGATGATTTTCGGAAGTGGACCTTATATGAGAGCTATGACCAATTGTGGACCGACTGAGATCTGCGTTGATAGTATGACTTCTATTCATATTGTATTTGCATGTACAAAATTTTGTGTTGATACCGATATATTTGAGGGAGTTATTAACGATAAACTAATTTCCGGGAATATATACCTTTGTATGGGGACTATGGGAAATATTGGATCGATTGTAAAGATCTTGAACATAATTGATTACTGCCCTGAAAAAATAATGTGTGACAAAATTCATCGAAATATCTTTAGTAGTTTCCGAGAAAACTACAAAAGAATTATGAAAAAACCGTAATTTTTTTCGAGGTAGTCTGAAATTTTTACTTATAACTTTTTACGTTGTGAACCGATTTTGCTGATTTTCAATACCAAACTGCTTAGGAAAATAATGAATATTGTTAGTGAATTTGGCTGATTTCTTTTGCTTAGTTTTGACGTGAGCGTGTTTTAACCAGACAGACAGACAGACAGACAGACAGACAGACAGACAGACAGACAGACAGACGGACAGACGGACATAGCTAAATCGACTCAGAATTTCATAGGGACCCAGAATATATATACTTTGTTGGGTCTCAGACGAATGTTTCTTGGTGTTACACACGGAATGACAAACTTATATATACCCTCTATCACCACTGATGGTGGTGGAGGGTATAAAAAGGATGAACAAAATTCCTTAGCGAGTTTTTGGGCTATAATGAAAATACAAATGAAATTAACACACACAAACAGAAAGGCAAGCGGAAAGTTAGAAAAATAAAACAAGTCAAAGTTGACATTAAATACGGGATGTCAAATCGAAAAAGGCTTAATAAAGGAGTAGGTTTTGTAAAGGAAACAGAGAAAACTGGATGTAGGAACAAGTATTTCACATATGTATGTATGTGTAGTTGTACGTAATTTTTTGATTTTATCTTATGTGTGTTAATATTATTCTAATAAGAATTTTTTCTGTATAAAAGTATTTGCCAGAGCTGGGAGGGTGTTATATGGTGGTTGCTTTAAATGTATTCATATCAAATGACAATTAAATTTATGTTTTTTTTAAGAAAGTTGTAAAAACAAATTATTTATATTGTCTTTGATAGTACTTTTATGTATAATTTGTAAAGTGATGTTTTGTGATTTTAATTATAGAGCTTGATATATCATGAAATAACTGAGTAAAATTATGTTTAAAATCTAAAGGGTTATTATGAGAATAAAACAGACAAAAAACACCCAAAGACCAAAATATACTTTTGCAAGAGGATTGAGCTGAGCTGAATCCAAATCTGGCCTAAGAATTTGTTAATTACATATAAAACAAGTAAGAAATTATAGTCGGACGTGACCGACCTTGAAAAACCCTACACCAGTTAAGCGAATAGAATGTGATTTATTTTTCATATTAAAGCATTTAAGTGGCTCTGGTATATTTAAACAATTTATTGATGAAAGACTAATTTTCAATAATAGGTTTTATATCGGGTCTGGGGGAAAATGTCGACCGATCCGCATAAAATTTGGTTTCTACGTTTACATAAAATGTATTTATACTGAAGTTGATAGCGAATTGTGGACACGTAACTTATTATTCGGCAGGGTCATCAACGCAAGTATAAAACTTAGTTTATAATGCTTTTTGTCGAGATATGAGTATATTAAACATAATTATGAGCTATTCGGGAGGTTCAGTTGTATGGGGGCTACGTGATACAATGGACCAACATTGATCATTTCCAATAGTCTTCGTCCCTGGGACAACAGAAGATCAAATACCAAATTTCATTCAACTATCTTTAAAATTCCAACCTGTAGTTTGATTTACAAGGTTTACATGGACGGACCAGACTCGGAAAATAATTCTAAGCCGATTGGTATACTCTAAGGTGGGTGTAGGACTAATATTCTGGTGCGTTGCCAACATCAGCCCAAACCCAATACACCCTCCCAACTAAAATGGTGTAGGGTATAAAACTAGTTTTTGACCTTATGTGCGCAATAACAGCGCCCGGAAGATATCTATTTATAAATCTGTTATGTCATCTGAAAGTTAGTAGTTAGTTAGTTAGTTAGTTAGTTAGTTAGTTAGTTAGTTAGTTAGTTAGTTAGTTAGTAGTTAGTTAGTTAGTTAGTTAGTTAGTTAGTTAGTTAGTTAGTTAGTTAGTTAGTAGTTAGTTAGTTAGTAGTTAGTTAGTTAGTTAGTTAGTTAGTTTAGTTAGTTAGTTAGTAGTTAGTTAGTTAGTTAGTTAGTTAGTAGTTAGTTAGTTAGTTAGTTAGTAGTTAGTTAGTTAGTTAGTTAGTTAGTTAGTTAGTTAGTTAGTTAGTTAGTTAGTTAGTTAGTTAGTTAGTTAGTTAGTTAGTTAGTTAGTTAGTTAGTTAGTTAGTTAGTTAGTTAGTTAGTTAGTTAGTTAGTTAGTTAGTTAGTTAGTAGTTAGTTAGTTAGTTAGTTAGTTAGTTAGTTAGTAGTTAGTTAGTTAGTTAGTTAGTTAGTAGTTAGTTAGTTAGTTAGTTAGTTAGTTAGTTAGTAGTTAGTTAGTTAGTTAGTTAGTTAGTTAGTTAGTTAGTTAGTTAGTTAGTTAGTTAGTTAGTTAGTTAGTTAGTTAGTTAGTTAGTTAGTTAGTTAGTTAGTTAGTTAGTTAGTTAGTTAGTAGTTAGTTAGTTAGTTAGTTAGTTAGTTAGTTAGTTAGTTAGTTAGTTAGTTAGTTAGTTTAGTTAGTAGTTAGTTAGTTAGTAGTTAGTAGTTAGTTAGTAGTTAGTTAGTTAGTTAGTTAGTTAGTTAGTTAGTTAGTTAGTAGTTAGTTAGTTAGTAGTTAGTTAGTAGTAGTTAGTTAGTAGTTAGTTAGTTAGTAGTTAGTTAGTTAGTTAGTTAGTTAGTTAGTTAGTTAGTTAGTTAGTAGTTAGTTAGTAGTAGTTAGTTAGTTAGTTAGTTAGTTAGTTAGTTAGTTAGTTAGTTAGTTAGTAGTAGTTAGTTAGTTAGTAGTTAGTTAGTTAGTTAGTTAGTTAGTTAGTTAGTTAGTTAGTTAGTTAGTTAGTTAGTAGTTAGTTAGTTAGTTAGTTAGTTAGTTAGTTAGTTAGAGTAGTTAGTTAGTAGTTAGTTAGTTAGTAGTTAGTTAGTTAGTTAGTTAGTTAGTTAGTTAGTTAGTTAGTTAGTTAGTTAGTTAGTTAGTTAGTTAGTTAGTTAGTTAGTTAGTTTTAGTTTTTTTTAGTTAGTTAGTTAGTTAAGTTAGTTAGTTAGTTAGTTAGTTAGTAGTTAGTTAGTAGTAGTTAGTTAGTTAGTTAGTTAGTTAGTTAGTCGTTAGTTGTTAGTTAGTAGTTAGTTAGTTAGTTAGTAGTAGTTAGTTAGTGTAGTTGAGTTATTTAGTTCGTTAGTTAGTTATTTAGTAGTATAGTTCGTTAGTAGTTAGTTAGTTAGTTAGTTTTTTTACATTACATCTAATGTATTATTCCAATAAACTAATAAACCTAGATCGGGCCCATTGCGCTCTCCTTTATCAGTGTCTCTGGTCGGAATCGAACCCACTACCTCCGGTATTATAGCCTAGAACTCCAACTACTAACATACCGAAGTCGCATACATATCTCATTAATGGATTCAATAGATACGTGGTTAAATTTTTCTTGTCACTAACATTTTGTCCATATACACATGTATGTTTGTACATTGCAAAATCATAAAATTATTGATTTCTTAAGTTGTTCTTAATAATTTATCTAGTTTTTTTGCTACAATATTTCTGCAGTTGTAAAAATAATTTTCTAAGTATTTACTTAAACATGTCTCAAAAGCTATTTGAAGTTATATAGCCAACGAGTGACTCAGTCAGTCAGTTGTTGTGACATGATTAATGACTCTTTTATATTTTTGAGCTAATCGTCAGTCAGTCCTTGTCATCACATCACAGTTGTCAGTAAAGTTAAGTTATTAACGGTTCTCATCTTCATATCTTTTCAACAATCAATTGATTTTCTTTCTTTTTTTGTTACTTCATTTTGTAGTAATGACAACAGAGTGACAAATATTATAGATTTCCATAGTGAAATATGCTATTTCTCTAAGGCGATCTAGATATATCTGCCCGTCGTCTGTCTATATTTGTGTGTCTTGAAAATACAATAGATCCCAAACTAAGTGTTTTTCTTTTTAACTAAAAAAAGTCACTTAATTGCCAATAAATCTTATAAAATCCTATGTGTTAAGAGAAAATTTAACCAAAATTACTTTTATAAGAAATTAATCAATATGTAGACATCTGTCCGCAATTGATCTAAGATCCTGTAAATGTGCCTTATTCAAAAATCACATAGAATACCCAATATAACACTGATATTTGTAATAAATATTGAATAATTTTCATTAATATTTTGTAATACAAATTTTTATTCACCCTGTAAACATTGTTCTTCCTCAATGAAATGTTATTAGTTAAAGGAACTTTTTTTTGGTAGATGTATTTGTGACAGCTGCAAAAAACAGGATATATTTTGTATTTATGAATTATGATAAAATTCAATAAATTGTTTTCTGAAGAACTTATTTATGGTTTGATTAAAAAAAGTATGTTTGTAATTTTCATTAAATTCTTCATAAAGTGTTTTTTAAAAATTGATTAAAAATGTTTATATTTTCATATTTGAGTATATACTCTGTTTGAGTTCCCTGATTTTCATCAGTAGGTAGGAGGGATGTATTTTTATATAAAAGTTTGTAATGCTGTATTTCATCCCGATACTAATGGTTATAAGTAAATTTTTTGACGTTTTTGACGGTATGGTCATTTATGCCTATATAAAACATAGTTGTGTAAATTTTTGGAGAGATATTAGTATATTTGACATAGTTATGAGTTAAAAATCCTAAATCGGAAGGTCAGGTTGTATGGGGGATAGGTGAAATAATGAACCGATTTCAACCATTTTCAATAGTCGATCCAAATTTTATCAAAATATCTTGGAAATTGCGGCCTTTAGCTAGCACACAAGGTTTATATGGACAACCAGCCATCCAAAAAGATGAACGGACATGTATTAATCGACTCAGAAAGTGATTCTGTGTCGATCGATATACTTTAAGGTGGGTGTAGAACCAATATTTTTACGCATAATACCCTCCCCACTATAGTGCAGCTTCTTTTCAAGTTTCAATCTTTTCCGAAATTTTTAGAATTGCTTCGTTAAATTCTATGGAAGTGTTTGCCCTGAAAAAAGATTGAAAGACAAAAGATGAGAGAAAATAACCATCAATAGCATTGACTATATCGACTTTTCCTCAATATCAGATAAACTCTGTAGAGTTCTGTTAAAGTTCGATAACCTTTTGGAACTCGATAAAATCGTCTTTAAGGTGAATAATTAATGTTATTAAAAAATCGTTTAGAATGTCGAGCCCTTACTTTAGTTAAATTCTATAGTTAGTATGCTGACCTAGGACCGATAGAATTTTATGCCTCAGATATTGGATAAGTAATGGCGATTAATGCTGTCGCAGTTTTTTATAATTATACCCTACACCACTATAGCGGGAAGGGTATTATGCGTTTGTGCTGATGTTTGTAACGCATTAAAATATTAGTACTATACCCACCTTAAAGTATACCGATCGACTCAGAATCACTTTCTAAGTGGATTTAACGATGTCCGTCGGTCCGTCCATCCGTCCGACCGTCCGTGTGTCCATGTAAACGTTGTTATCAAAGTACAGGTGGCAATTTTCAAGATAATTTGATGAAATTTTTAATACACGTTTGCTTCGTCGAAGTCTATTGAAAATGGTTAAAATCGGTCCATTATTTCACCTAGCCCCCATACAACTGAACCCCCCGAAAAGGGCTATCTCAATGAAAGTTCGCACAACTAAGTTTTATACAAGCCTTGATGACCTTGTCGAATTTCGAAATGATCGGACTTCATTTGACCAAGCCCGACTATACTTTCTTACTTGTTTTTATTTCAAAATAATTTAGCATACTTACGGGTTTTCCAAATTGAACTAAAAAATCATCATCAATTAGGGAGGAAATAAAAATACCATAAATCAACTATAAATACTTTCCGTTTATGTAAATTCAAATTCTTTTCATTATTTTATTTTCAGTTTAAAAAAATAAAATATTACTGAAATTGAAGCCCTGAGTTAACAAAACTTAGTAATAACACTAAGATACGATTGCCTGAGTTATGTATGCTTTCCAAGAAAACTTTAAAACACAAATGCTAAACACTCTTGAGTTACTACATTCTAACTACATATACTTGGAGTAAACTTACAAGGATTTATAACATTTCTTTCTATTTTGACCCCTAAGGATGAATATTTTGCTATTGTATGGAAGGGAACAATCAACCACATAATGTTTTCACATTTGTTTTCTTACTAATGCTTCTTGTACTAAGTTAAAGGGGAATATATAACATTTCAATAAAAGGATTTACAAATATTTCTTATTTGAGTCGAAAAGAATACTAAAGACAGCAATAAAGAAAATCAGAAAAAAATGCTAGAAAATATACTGATTTAAATATTTTTCGTTTTAGTTGAGAAAATCCTTTAAAACAATCCCCAGAGCTATAAGACAGTAGACGAAAGGATACAATTTGTAGGTCTAAGGATTCATTTTATCATAAACTTACTTTAGCATTTATAAGACTTTTGACTTTTCATTTGAAACGAGTTTGATTAAGATGTTGTATGAATAGTTTGTCCATGTATGTATGTTGAAGGTATGCAAATGTTTAACATGAAGTTATATTTTTTATTTAACAGACTTGTATGAGTAAAAGCTAAAGAACAATAATTTAATATTTTTAGTATAAGGAGTTTATTTCC
The DNA here is from genome assembly GCF_015586225.1 of Lucilia sericata. Taxonomy (NCBI): domain Eukaryota; kingdom Metazoa; phylum Arthropoda; class Insecta; order Diptera; family Calliphoridae; genus Lucilia; species Lucilia sericata. The sequence goes on along the minus strand of NW_023994589.1, from coordinate 69,133 downwards.
CTATTTTTACTTAAATTTATTCACACTTGTGTTTTCCTTACATACGATCAGACAATTAATTTTCTTATTTACTTAAATTACCATTTCTCACTTTTTTGTTAATTTAGTTAACTGTATTAACATATATACCAATTCTTAAAGACCGTATAAGTGACATCATTCGAATAGCAAACACGAATAGCTGAAGTTGGTCGATGCCGTGTCTTGTGAGGGCTAATATGGTTCGTAGACTGTTTGCATTGACTTTGGATTTAAGAAAATTTTACAAGAAAATGTCTAACGAAGTTAAAAAGGTGGCATGTCATAATGTCCAATGTCATAATGTCCATGGACATTATGACACACCAAAAAATGACATAACGTCCATGGACATTATGTCACTTTTTTAAAATGTCATAATGTCCATGGACATTGTGACACTTTGAAATCAGAAATGTATTGGAAAATTTGTTTAAAATTTAAGATAGGGACGCTCTTATCCCGAAAAGAATTGCTCCTAAATTTGGTAATTGTTACATTTTGGACTCCTATTAAAAAGCCTTTTTTGATAAATGGACTCTTTGAAATCCATGGATTTTATGTCCCATTGCTCATGGACATTGTAACACTTTTGAAATTGTCATAACGTCCGTGGACATTATGACTCAATTTAGTGCGTCATAACGTCTATGGACATTATGACATTGGACATTATGACACGCCACCAGTTAAAAAGCACTAAACCTTGGTAACGAAACACATCACCTCACCTCCTCGTGAGATATAGAGTGAACTTCCGAGCAATCTATAATTCAAGGTGATGGATGGACTGATAAATGTCGGAAAAATATAAACCTCTTGCTTAAAATCAACAACAAATAGTGAGATTTTCTCCGGAATCTCTTGGTTACAAATTGGACAACTTTTGTTTTTCAACCTCTCCATTTCCAGAAATGGGCGCTATAACTGAAGGTGATTATTGATCAGTTCAGTTTTTTATAAAAAAAAAATATGATGGGTGTATTGTTTTTATACCCACCATCAAAAAAGATGGGGGGTATATTGTTTTTGTCATTTGTAACACATCGAATTATGGGGTCCTTATTAAATTCTAAGACGATCTAGCCATGTCCATCAGTCTGTCTGTTGAAATCACGATAGGTACCACACGGAAAGAGCTAAATAGTTGAAATTTTGCACAAATATTCTCTATTAATAAGGTTTGTTTGGTATTGAAATAGGCAACATCGGTCCACGTTTGCGGATAGCGCCCATACAATTGGCCCCCTGAAAAACTACTTTAACGGACATAACTGTTTTGAAAATACGATGAAATTTGACCTAAATAATTTTCTAGTGGATCGGTCCATAATTGACGCTACCCCCTATATGAGGTCCCCTTCAGAAAATGACTTTAACGCTCATTACTGGCTTAAAAGTATGAGCATAGCGATGAAATTCGACATAAGTATGTTTCATACGTGCCAAAACCTCTCTACTAACTTTTATGAGAATCAGTATATGATTGATCCTACCCCCGATATAAGGTTTCCTGAAGAAAATTACTTTAACGCTCATTACTGGCTTAAAAATGCGACTGGCGATGAAATTCGACACAAGTAAAATTGGTGGCGTGTCATAATGTCCAATGTCATAATGTCCATAGACGTTATGACGCACTAAATTGAGTCATAATGTCCATGGACGTTATGACAATTTCAAAAGTGTTACAATGTCCATGAGCAATGGGACATAAAGTCCATGGATTTCAAAGAGTCCATTTATCAAAAAAGGCTTTTAATAGGAGTCCAAAATGTAACAATTACCAAATTTAGGAGCAATTCTTTTCGGGATAAGAGCGTCCCTATCTTAAATTTTAAACAAATTTTCCAATACATTTCTGATTTCAAAGTGTCACAATGTCCATGGACATTATGACATTTTAAAAAAGTGACATAATGTCCATGGACGTTATGTCATTTTTTGGTGTGTCATAATGTCCATGGACATTATGACATTGGACATTATGACATGCCACCGTAAAATTCTGGCGAATCAAAATCTCTCTACCAAGTTTTAGGTGGATCGGTCCATTATTAACCTTACCCCCCATATAAGGTCCCCTTTAGAAAATTACTTTAACGCTCATTACTGGCGTAAAAATACGAGTAAAGTAATGAAATCTCTCTACCAAAATTAGTGAGGATCGTTCCATAATTGACCATACCCACCTATAAGGTCCCCTTCAAATTACTTTAGCGCTTATTATTGGGGAAAAAATGCGAGTACAGCGATTATATTCGTTGTAAATAAGTTTTATATGAACCAAAATGGTTTACAAAATGTTATGAGGATCGGTCAATAATTGACATTACACCTCATCCTCTTCAGTTCTAAGGATTCAACAAATTACGAGTACAGAAATTTGACTATACAAATCAATATCAATGTTTATAGGGGAACATTCCTTTTATGGCATACAGTTTGATGGAAGATATATGTTATTATTTCGTTTGTCATACATCGAAATATAACTCCCACACCCACAAAAGTATTGATCTAGAGTACCAACGTAGAGAGCCAAAGGGCTGATATTTTCTACAAATATGTCCTACAGTTAAGGTTTGTTTGTTATTAGAAATGAGTTTTATAGGATCCTAAATCCTATAAGATCGGTCAAAATTTAACCATATTCCCTTTCACAGAAAACAAGTTTATTCCTAATAAATCATTGATCTGTTTCTAAACATTTATCAATTAAGAGCTCAAACCCCCATTAAGGTTCCCGGTTTTCATATAACTATCGGTATATGATAACTGAATTCACAATAAATCTAATAAATAAGTTAATCTTAGTCAAAGAACAAACGAATCAATTCATAAAGGTCATATGCAGGGACACCTCCCGAAATTCTCTTTAAATTTATGTTACATGCTTTGATGGTGGGTGTATAAGATTCGTCATAGCCGCACTTGTTATCATTTCGATGATTTTTATACCACCACTACAGTGGGGAGGGTATTATACGTTTGTGCTGATGTTTGTAACACACAAAAATATTGGTCCTACACCCACCTTAAAGTATACCGATAGATTCAGAATCATTTTTTGAGTCGATTAAGACATGTCCGTCCGTCCGTCCGTCTGTCCGGCTGGCTGGCTGTCCATGTAAACCTTGTGCGCAAGGTACAGGCCGCAATTTTCAAGATAATTTGATGAAATTTGGACCAAGCATGTTTTTTGCCACAGGGACGAAAATGGTTGAAATCGGTCCATTATTTCACCTAGCCCCCATACAACCGTACCTCCCGATTTGGACTTTTTATGCCATAATTACGTGAAATATATTATTATCTCTCTAAAAATTGGCACAAATAAGTTCTATATAAGTATAAATGACACTGCAGATTTTCGTAATGATCGGCCCTTATTTGACCCTAGCCCCCATACAAACCCCTTTAAAAAATGTCTTAAACGTCTAAAATTGACTTGTAACCATTTGTATCGCAATGAAACTCAACAAAACTAACTGTTATTTAGAAATTTATTCTTTTCCCAAATTTAATGAGGATCGGCCCAAGTTTGACCTATACTCCTATATAAAGCCTCATTTAGAAAATTTGTTTTTTATCAAAAAATTGCTTACATACTTTGCAATTAAGGTAAAATTCAACATAAAAGTTTCGTTATGAAAAATAAAACTTTTTAAAATATACTCATGACTATACTTTCCTACTTGTTTAGTTTAATGAAAATAATTTTTTATAACGATACGGTCCCATTTAGTACATAGCGATCTCAGAACCTTTCTCGATCGTTTTGTAAGCACAAACATATTAATACGTAAGATCTTAAATTTTATATATATTATATATTATATTTATTGGAACTACAGTTTGGTATTGGTTGTGGTGGATTTCAAGATTAAATACAAAAATGTTTACAGTACTATTCCATACAAGCAATCATTCCATAGTGTTGATTTGTTAAAATGACAGCTCAAGGCTATTTGTGAATAAACAAACGTGCTGTAGCAGGATATTTGCCCAAAAATATATATTATAACGGTAATGGTAACAACAACATTAATATCGTCAGTCATTGTCTTAGATCCAAATTTCACTCCCTGCAAGGGATATTGCACCCCTTTCTT